>NC_133195.1:3472500-3520000 GCF_049306965.1 Danio rerio | reverse complement strand
GCAGAAGTATAAATCAGCCTTAAGTGTGTTGGAGCAGGGTTGGAACTAAACTGTGCAGGGCTTCGGCCCTCCAGGAATTGAGTTTGACACCCCTGTCCTAGATCCTAAGTTCAACCTTAACTCAATCATTCAGTTAATTAATTAATTTGTTAATCAATTAATTGATTCATATGCCAGAATAGTAAGTAGTTTACTCCTCTGTGGCGACGTGTAATAAATAAAGGGGTTAAGCTGAAGAAAATGAATGAATGAATACATAAATAAATACATTTTTTAAGAAACTGTCCATCCATTTGTTGATGTCCATTTGTCTAACTCGGTCTTCAAATATATCGATCTAAAAACAAAGAAAAAAAAACAGGAAGATATATTGTTTAATTTATTTAGTATACATGTGACAATTTGTGAATGTTTACTAAATTGACATTTGAAATCAGCAAAAGGTAGGAAGTCTTACAGCTGGTCTGAATCCTTGATTGATCAAAAAGCTCACGAAGGGCATCAGCTCTGTTGCAATGTCCATAGAGTATGTAATGAATAGGTCTCCTGAAAATGATCACACTTATATAAGCAGTCAGGGTTAAAAACAGTCTGAAAATCTTGCCTTTAAAACATCACTCACTGCAGATGTCAGGAAGACTGATGTTACGCCTTAGTGTTTGAGGGTGGCCAACAGCAGATGCTTGGGATGGCTGGACACAAACTTCTGACATGAGCTCTCTCATAGGTGCTGTGCTCTGACCGGATGTACCTTGAGGGGGGTTCGCAATGGCTGGTTCTCTAGATATGTGCCTCCAAAAAAAAAAAAAAAAGCATAGCATTTGCTTAGGGCATATCAGATTAGTGCGTGTCAGAACAGCCTCATATATTTTAACAATGATGATCATTTTGAACACTCTTAGGGCTCTATTTTGACGCATTTTTGCTAATTTACGGACGGGAAAATGCGCTTTGCGCCAAGGTGCATGGGCTAAAAGGGTTGAGTTTATTTTCTTAATGAGTTATAGGTGTGTTTTGAGTCTCATCTCCCATTACCTTTAAGAGCCAGCTGCGTCGCGCCAAGAGCGCATTCGCTATTTACAGGACGCAAAGTAAGTCTAAGTGGAAAAAATGAGCATTTCACCAGCAAACAGTTAACAGTTTTTTAACAGAAAACAGTTAAACAGAGCATCTACTGCGTGAGAATGAGAGATAATGGATCTACTTTCACTTTCGCTCTTGGATAGGGAAACCTTTACGCACAGACATCAATTAGTCTATAAATAAATACTTTTGTTTGTTTAGCGCAAAAATTTGTTTCAAAACTATTTCTAAATTCAGTTCTAATTTCTAGCAAACGTATAAATGAACAATAATGACCAAGTGTGGTCAAAATACTGAGTTATTTCCAAATACACCTGCCATGCCCCATATGGTCTAAAACCTGACAGGTGGGCAAATCTAAGCTTGTTTTTAATAAAGCAAATATAAATATGGATATAATAAATAATACTGCTAATAATAATAACATTATACACAAGCAAATTGTTATGAATGAACTGAAGAAGCCTCCCGAGATGAAGAAGACATAAAAGCAGTGGTTTTTCATATTTATGTAGGCTAGAAAATAATATGTTTTGTAATATTTTAATCCTTTATATTTATATTCTATATCTATTCTTATTATATCCTATATATATCCTTAATATCTAGTTTTTTTCATATGTAAAGATATTTGCCTATTGCTCTCTTGTGTGTATTAAGCAGTGTGTAAGCGAGGCGCAACTCTGCGCCGGAGTTTAGACCGGGTTTGTTTTGGTCTAATGAAAAATCTATTAAAGTTTCTCAAAATAGCAACGCACCAGCGGTCCACCTCAGAACGCCTCCCTTTTTAGACCAGAACGCCTATGGATGCACAAATGAGCGCTAATGCATTTTTCCTATTTAAACAGCGTAGCGCAACACCTTAAAACAACTCTTGCGCCAAGCTGAAAATACCAAACGACTACTGCGCCGCATCTTGCGCCACACTGCGCCGGGTGTATGATAGGGCCCTTAGTGTGCTTTCACACATGTGAATTGATTCAGTTGTACCGAAACAGAGATTACAAATGTTACATTGTTGCTCTTTACTCTTGGAGTGGTTCGCTTTCACACTGCAAAGTTTCTAAACGGACCAAAAGAGCTAAAACGAGTCACGTGTGAGTAAACTCTCCTCACATTGGTCAGAGTGTCAGGGTTTATTTTGCAGAGTCCCTCTCAACTGTCAGGAGAGGTGGTGGTTTGATGGTGTTTGACAAAGTTCTTCCAGAATTCACTTCCAAAATACTAATAATAAATTAATAATATATAAAGCTTAGACCCTTTATTAATCCAGGGTCGCCACAGCGGAATGAACCACCAACTTATCCAGCAAGTTTTTTACGCAGCGGATGCCCATCCAGCTGCAACCCATCTCTGGGAAACACACACACACACTCATACACTACGGACAATTTAGCCTACCCAATTCACCTTGGGCTGTGGGGGAAATCGAAGCACCCGAAGGAAACCCACGCGAACGCAGAGAGAACATGCAAACTCCACACAGAAACGCCAACTGAGCCGAGGATTGAACCAGTGACCCGGCAACCTTCTTGCTGTGAGGCGACAGCACTACCTACCGCTGTGTTGCCTCCAAAATATTCAGTTCTGTTTAAAGCGATGATGTTTAATATTTATAAGGCTATTTTCAGTTAATTTCCATCAATTCAATGAATTAAATTGAGCTGCAATACATTACATTAGTGCAGATTAACAATCTCCAAATGCTGTTTCACCTTCTGGTGTCTTATTTCTTTGGCTTATTCTAGAATTTGCATTTTTATTTAAACAAAACTCTAGTTTTTTCTCTAGTATTAATATAATCTGTTCTACAGACTGTTAAAATTGTAAAAAAAAAAAAAAAAAATCTAACGTCACCAGCCTTTGGCAGGCGCACACACACACACACAGAGATATACTTAAAGTTAAAAGTTACCTATTCTGAACATAATACCCAGGTAGGGGCTGATGCAGCGGATAGTTGGGCTGTGGGTAATGTGCAGATTGTCCATGCCAGTGATATAAAACCCGTTCTGGTGGGCACTCACCTGTAAAAACAATTCATATAAAGGTAATGGTAAGCACTTGGAGTATAACTGTATACCAATATAATAGTTCAGGGGTCCGTTCTTCGTACGTGGATTACTCAGTTAGCTGGATTTGGATATTGACGACTTGACATGATCCAGGATCGTTTCGTTCTTCAAAGCTGATCCGAGAGTTGTTGTCATAGCAACGGTTCTGCTAGGTCAAACCTGATCGGGAGCAGGTTCAATTCATATAAACAGGATTAGATCGGCTCAGTTCAAGCAAAGATAATACAGAAAGTATGTTCCGAATTCTGATATTTTCTTACAGTAGTAGTTATATACACTTGGGAAAATGGTTTTTATTTTTATTTTTTACTATATATATATATATATATATATATATATATATATATATATATATATATATATATATATATATATATATATATATATATATATATTTATATAAAGTTTTTGCTTCACAAAGGTTGCAGACGCCTTTACCAATATCAAAATGCTTTTGTAAACAACCAGTTATTCTTTACACCGATTAAAAAAAACCGGCTACTATAATAAAGAAAATCTTTTCTAAATGTGGAACTAAATACATTGATTTGCATTGAAATACATGATGAATACTCTTGACACATGAAAGTGTAAAGCCTGCAGCTCACAACAAATGTGGAAGGTTATTGCGTGTCATATTTAACAAGCCGTTTACTGCGAATTTGATGTAATTTTGCTCACATGGATAATTAAATATTAATCAGATGATGTCATTACGCTGCTATATCGTCAGCCAATCGTTGCATTGCTGATCATGATTTCGAGGATCGATAGATCTGTCCTTCATAACACACGCATCGATCTCAGATCAGTTTATCCAGACATTCTAATCTGATTCGCGAACTTGTTAGCGAGAGATCAGTTATCAAGATAAAAAGATCCAGGATCTGCCAAATCATCTTAGATCATTTAAGCGAGGTACGAAGAACGGACCCCAGTACGACAACAACTTGATTTACAATAACACCAATATAAACAACTATTGTTGACCAATGTGATTCTACAAGAAGAAAGAGAAACATTACTTATAAAGCCGCACATATCATATTTGATACACGAGTTTTCTTTTTGAGACCTACAGTTTCTAATACCAACCTGATCAATACTTTGTTTAAAAACCTGTTGTATATGAATTGATACTTGTATTCTCCCCCTTGTGGATTTTCATGACACCGCAGGCCATGGAAGGGCTTTTTTATATTAAGAGGTTCAGGGATATGAACCTGCAAACACTAGCAAACACTTTTCTCCATGATGGTGACTTCAGTCTATCAATCAATCAGCCTTTATTTGTCACTACACTTTCGTATAGCGAAATTGGACCCCCCAGACCATACACAAAACGTCACAAACAATTTTTTAGGGGAGACAGATCATAGGAGGCAGCATTTAGAAACGAAGAAAGATACATTTGGACAGTTAGGCAAAAAAAAACAACCCCTCAGCTTGCCCTTGATTAAAGTGAGAAAAGGGAGAAAAACAGCCCTATCTTAGCATAAGCTCACCGGCAAGACACAACATAGACAGAGGGGATATGAACAGGGGTAATGGAAAACAGTCCGTTGAGTGCGGGCAGCCAACTGGTCCAGCAGCCATTTCAGGCGCAAGTCCCAGTCCCGCCCACGCCCCACGTGGGTGAAAGCACACGAAGGCGTTTGGATGGGGATCCAGAATATGTGCTCCACATATGTTTTAAGATAACCGGGCCACATTTGCCATATCTCCTCCGGGCCGCTTTAGGCTCACAGCCACATTAGCCAGAGCTTACTGTGGCAGGTGTTCATCATCAGTGCTCAATCATCACTTAATTAACCCCATCATTGTCTCATTAACTTTAACTCTGCTGCTGAGTAAATTTTGCTCAATTTAGAGAGGGACCAAATGTTCTCTGAACGGAGTAAATTTTACTCTGAAGATTTTACTGTGTGTGGCCCACATTTGTCCTCCATCATTTGGGCCAAATTGATCACTTTCCACATGGGCCACATTAGGCTCACATTCAGATTACATTTTGCCATAAGTGCCAAATCTTTGCCTTTAATGGCCCATGTATGAAGTTGAATCTTTGGCCCCCCTTTGCCATTGTACAGGTGGGCCACTTCAGGCTCACATTCATTTTGTCTGGGCTGAAGGAAGACCACCAGTGCCGCATAACTGCCTAAAGTGGCCCACATTCATATGCTATCTGGACAGTAACAGGCTTACCGTAAAATCCGGCCTTTTTTGATGAAGGAAACCTGCAGAAATCGTCCCCCTGGTCAGTACGGAGAGGACGCGGCTTTTCAATACTTTCCTCATCCTCAGTCACAGACTTTTGGGTGTGTGAATACAACACAGTGGAATTGCAGTGACGGTGAAGGTTGACTCTTGAAAAATGTTCACTCAGGTCTTCTATATGGGATCTACGGTCTATCTGAAGGTGCTGTCTTGGACTTTGAGGCAAGTAGAAACTGGGCAGGCCTGCAGGACTTTCTGGTGGATGTGAATCACTTATGGACTGTTTTCTGAACGTACTGACCCTTAAATCTTCAGGTTGAAGCCCATAGCCACGATCTAGGTAATGCACTCTACTTGCATCATGAACACACATCTCTGGACGAGGCACTCCACTTCTGCCAGCCTCCGTAAGGTTCTGTGATTCACACTGCTGGCATGCAGGCCAAGCCAGATTGAGAGATGATGATGTCATAGATTCATCTGTCTCTACAGGCATACTAAGATGTGGACAGCAGTCTAAGAAAACAAACAAGAAAAAAACAGAGCGATGTGAGTGATGCATTAAAACATAAGCAAAATGTCAATACCTAGGCAGCGGTGGCATCCTAAAAAAAAAAAAGATGAAAGATTATACTGCATTATTTATTGTCAGAAAAACACTATATAAATGATGGGAAAACAGGCTCTACATACCTGGGCAAATATGGCTACTTGACAGGCCTGCTTTAGTAAAGAAACACTTAAACTTGAACTCTGAGTTGATTTACAGAGAGATTACTGAGAGAGTTTTCGGTCTCAGAATAGCTGATCTAAGTTGGGTTAATCAACCTTGAGTAGACCAACTCAGAGTTAAGCGCGCCCACCGTGTCTATAAAAAGGCATCATCAATGGAGCGCAGGTATTACGAGTGACCATGGCAACATCTTAAAAAGAGATCAGCATTTCTGTCTCCAGGGCCCGGTTTTTCAAAAGTAATCCACTGGGATTTTGGATAAGGGATTGGATCAAATCTTGAAAATGGGTTTTTCAAAAGAAAAAACGGATTACCTAATCGGATTAGATCACGTAATCCAATCTTGGTTTTGATCCGGATCAAACCTTTAGTTTTGGGTTTTTCAGACCTTTTTTGTAGGATTTGGATCACATTGATCCAAAAAACCTGATTTAACTGATCCCATCACAGATTAAACCTTTTGAAAAACCGGGCCCAGCTGAACTTGATCTGCTCATGCAAAGTTATAGCAAATATGAGCAGATATCTAAAAAAAAGCAACATCATTTCATCAGTGAAACAGAGACAGCTAGTGTGGGAAAACTTTTAATTTTACATTTAAAGTATTTAAATATTTTAAGTATAATAAAAAAAGTAATGTAATGTGTGACGTTTATGAAGTTTTTACACTCGTTCCCACTTTTACACACGTTGATCAGTTTTAATAGATGTAAAAGTGCACTTGTGTGTCTGCCTCTGTTATTGATAAGGTGATAGAGGTTGATATGACATTTAGAATGTAAGCAGAACTAAACAATAGTTTTTATAAAGAGTAATAATCCCAATAATCTAGTTACAGTACATGTGGAAGGACAGTGAATTTAAGCTTTATTTATTAAAAAGGACAAGCCATTCTCGTACGTGACTTTGTTCTATGTGTGACTGAAATGTAGACAAGAGCTGTGTTTCCATACAAAAATATTAATTTAATTTATGTGCAAAACTGCAATAACGCATTAAATATGTGCGAATAAAGAAGCGTTTCCATACAACGAGTTAAAGAGAACAAAAAAAATCAACACTTCCTGATTAAACAGGCACCAAATATCAACAGTAAAAACAGAATTTACTGCGGAAGAAGAAGCTGCGTCAATCTTTTCTTTATTTAATAAATGTTCTTGCGCCTCAGAAGACAATGTTGATACACAGTGAACATGTGGGGGCGTTTGAAGCCTTGAGACGTGGAGAACAGACACTATAGGAGGTAATTAATAATACAAATTAATACTGAAATGGTTAAGGCGTTTAAGAATGACAGAAACAACATTTCAGATGTGTTACAGTGTGCTCAGCCTGCTGGTTTGTCTATTCACATACATTTACTTCATCATCTCTTATTATAAACTTTTTTTTAATGCACATACTGGAATTTGTTCAGTAAAAGTGTTTCCATCGCAGTTTATGCACATTTTTTTAAATCGAATAAAAAAAGTTTATCCTACTCAGTTATGCGCATGTTTTATTATGTGTATTTTCAGAAAACGTTTCCATCAGTCGTTTTCATGCGCATCTCCAAAATGAGCATTAAAATAGGTGGGTGGAAACGTAAGGGTAAGGCGAGAAATACCGCTTCGTCTTTAAAAAGGAGGAGGAGACCGACAGAAACTCAGAGTTTAGAGAATAAAACCTGCTCCTGACCAGGTTAGATTTACAGAGTAAGTTACTACGGTAACTGACTCGGAGTTAAAGTTACCTCTCTTTCAGAAACAGGCTTGACTTACCCTGCTTTCTCGAGTTTAAAAAAAAACCTGCCATTTTGAAATGGAAAACCCAGAGTTTCACTCATTTCAGGGTTAAAATACTCTTGAATTTTCACTCAACCTCCTTTCTGAAACGGGCCCGAGAAATTCTATTGACTGAAAATAAAGATTTGTTGCTTTGTGTTTTGACTGTTTGTCAACAGGTCTAATCATGGCCAGCTCAAGAGTCATTATTGCATTGGCTCCCTATTATTCATTTCAGCCCCTTGTATCCAAGATCTCGTCCTTTCGGTCATGACCCAAAGTTTAGGACTATATTGGAGAGTAGGAATGTAGATCAATCAGTAAATTGACAACTTTGAAGTTTTATTTCATAAAGTACAAGCCGGTTTCAATAATGCACCTACACTGTAAAAATCTTGTCTCACCTCATTCTTGTCATCCCAGTCTCTTGTCTCATCTCATCTCATTAGATGCGTCTCGTCACACCCCTACTTATGCCTCTTAGAGGCGTGCTGAATAGTTTTATGATACGCCCATACTGCATTTTGCATTATGATGACAGTAAACAAATGGCTGGAGGAAAGCTATGCCACTTAGCAACACATAGAAAATCTGTAAGGCATGACACTGGTCTTAACTGGTCTCCCTGCATCTGCCATTTTTAGTCACGCATACATAGTTTAACACAAGCTTAGATACTTAAAAATAAGATAACAGTCTGTTTCATGTTGATACCCTGCTGAAAAATCCAACTTAATAATAATAATAATAATAATAATAATGCATTTTATTTAAAGGTGCCTTTCATGACACTCAAGGTCACCGTACAGGACAGCTAAAACAATCAATTCAAATAAAAACACAATAAGCAATAGAATACAATACAAGCTTTAAAAATGCAATCGGGTCAAAGAGAATAGGCTGTTCTAAACAGATGTGTTTTGAGTCTGGACTTAAATTGTGAAAGAGTGTCTAAATTATGGAGATCAGGAGGGAGTGAATTCCAAAGCTGAGGAGCAGAGTGGCTGAAGGATCTGCTCCCCATGGTGACAAGGCGGACAGAGGGAACAGTAAGGTGAATAGAAGAAGAAGACCTGAGTGTTCGAGAAGGTGTGGCGATATGAACAAGATTAGTAAGGTATGGAGGAGCGAGATTGTGGATGGCTTTAAAAGTGAGAAGAAGTATTTTATAGTTAATTCTAAAAGAGATGGGAAGCCAGTGAAGCTGTTGCAGAATGGGTGTGATGTGACAGACAGAGGGGGTTTTTGTGATAATACGGGCTGCAGCGTTTTGTACCAGTTGTAATTTATGAAGAGTTTTTTTTAGGGAGGCCAAACAGAAGGGAATTACAGTAATCTAAACGGGATGTGACTAAACTATAAACAAGAATGGCAGCTGAATGAGGTGTGAGGGAAGGACGTAAACGATTTATATTTCGAAGGTGGAAATAGGTGGACCGGGTGACATTATTAACATGTGCAGTGAATGAAAGGGTGCTGTCGAAGATGACCCCCAAACTCTTAACTCTGAGGGGAGGGGGTAATTACAGAATCAGACCAGCCTAGGCTGGTTGGCTGGTTTTAGCTGATTGACCAGGCTGGTTTTAGAGGGGTTTAGCCCACTTACAGGCTGGTTTCCAGCCATTTCCAGCCTGGTCTTAGCTGGTCAGGCTGGAAAATGACCAGCTAAAATCAGCTTGACCAGCCTGGTTTAAGCTGGACATAGCTGGTTTGTTCTGGGCTCCCAGCCTGGCTAGGCTGGTCAAGCTGGTGTTAGCTGGTCATCTCCCAGCCTGACCAGTTAAGACCAGGCTGGAAATGGCTGGAAACCAGCCTGGAAATGGCCAAAACCCCTCTAAAACCCCTTAGTAGGGTATTCCTGTTTTTTACCAAGGCTCACTGTATGGCCATTTCCATTTATTCAACCCTTATTGTTAAGCTACGTCCAAGTATATTCACATTTTTAATATATGGCACTTTAACAGGATAGTTCACCCAAAAATTAAATATAATTACTATTTATTTACCATAAAGTAGTAGCAAACCTTTATAAGTTTCTATTTTCCGTTGAACACAAAAGATGATGTTTTCAAGAAAGTTGAACACTTGTAACCATTCACTAAGCAATACTATGAAAGTCAGTGGTTACAAGTTTCCAGCATTTTTTCAAAACATCGTCTTCTGTTCAACGTTAAAAACTCATTTAGTAGGGCTGTGCAAAAATATCGGTATATCTAACTATCGCGATCATTTCTTTCACGATAGTGTATCGATAGTCCAACCTGAAGTATTGATTCAAGTTGTGCCGAACACAACCTCCAACTCTGCTCCAGTAGATGTCGCTAACTTGCTATTAACAAAATGCTAAGTAGTATGGTATCAGAAATAAACATGAGTGAGCATGGTGGAAAATATGTGTGTACTGACTTTGAGAAAAATGCCGTTTGCAAGCAAATGTATCTTAAAATATTCAGGAAACACTACGAACTTGCGTTTTCACTTAACAAGATGCCACGCAGATGAATTAGCAGCACTGCAACCTCAACTAAAACCTCTTGATTTAAGGCAAACTACACTGGATAACATCATTAACAAGCTTCCGTCTACCTCAATTAACATTGCAGAGTTACTGAAAACTGCATAGGAGGAATGGGACATAAAATAGAAGGATTTCAATTTACCTATGTGCGACCAGTTTTCACAGCTAAATGATCACGATGCTGTCGGTCGCACTGTCAGTTTCTAATAGTTCACTGCAGATCAAATCCCCCTGTGTTCCAGTTTCATGTTTGCTTGATGCATTTTGATTTTGCATTTTATTGCTTTAGCTTTATAAATTGTTTATTTCATTTATATGTGACTTTATGGGAATATAGATTTTAGTTAAGTGTTTAATAACAATATGCATTTAGTACATTTCAGAGAGTTCTCTGTTCAATCACACTGTGCAGTTCTAATGAATTGAAATGGATAGAAGATAAACTGGAATTTTAATTCGTCTGCTGACTTTATCAAGTTGTCAATATAACGACACACATACCAATACAAACTATTGCAATATATCACAATAAGTATTGTATCGTGATATATTGTATTGTGGCACATGTATCGCGATATGTATCCTATCGTGAGGTCCTTGCCAATACCCAGCCCTATCATTTAGGTGTGAAACAATAAAAAGTGAGTAAAGGATGTAAGAATTTTAGATTTGTATGCGAGCTATCGCTTTTACTGACTGCTGACTGACAAGTGGAAAAGAATAAAAATGCACAAAAATAGCCGTACCACAGCAAGATATAAAACATCTGAAGCAATGCAAAATAAACATTGTATAGAAATATACATTTTGATAAATGGAAAAAGAATACAAATAATAATTCTATGACTTTTTAATTGATGTTTTTATTTTATAAATTATAAATGTCTGTTCTGGAAAAGACCTTTTAAAATTGCATGATATTCCATGTTTCGTCGTGACCATAACCCGGACATGTACTAAGCAGACTCACTTATGCAGAAATGAACTCTTCAAAACAATTCCAACGACAGATTTACCTGGAAAAGATTCCATTGCTTTTCTTTTAGGTTGTTCCTGGAAACGGACAGTGATATCTGATTGGGTAAGACAAAATCAACATCACAATAAAAAGAGCATCGCAAGCACAGACATAGATAGCAACAGTAAAGTTTAACCCATTTACTTTTATTGTTGTTTGTATTTTAACATAAACATGGATAGTTTGACGACATGACAGTTTCTTACCTGTTCACAGCTGTACGCAGTGTCACACCTGCTTTCGGTTTAATCAGGAAATGTTCTCCTCTGCTCTTCAATTTTAGGGGAAGTCCACATTTTCTTGATGCAAATATTGCGGAGCAAAATGCCTGAACCATCCAATCAAGCTGCAGACAAACAGCGCAGAGCGCACCTATGGATGGCCTCACGTCATAATCTAAAAGCCACGCCTACCGGAGGGAGGGGCGGGTAATACAACCCAGTAACACTTGGCACTTATCTTAGACTAAATGACTAAAAACCCCTGGATTGTTGCTGTTTCATTCATAACATTTGTTGTAATTGTTTTTCAAGCATTCAATAAAAAAAAATCCTTAAAATAATAATAATAATAATAAAAAATAATAAAAATAATTCAACCCAGTAACTCAACCCAGTGACTGGCAGCTCTGTTAAATCATTTTGGAAAAAAGTGCAAGACTGGTTGGTATAAAGAATGTGAATGCTGAAGGTTTGACTTTCACATTACAAGGTGTGCTTATGGATTTACTCTCTGTTTTGCACGATTTGCTAAACATGATCATTGTATTAGTCAAATATTTTATTCATTAATGCAGATATTTCAAAACACCTCCACTACTCATTGTATTTATAAAAGAACTTAAAATCTTTTCGGATGCCCTGGCTAAAATATAAACAAAAATTGCCTTCAAAATGCTTAATTTATTTGTATCATATAACTTGCCACAGCCGATTCCTGTTTCATATTAATTTCTTTTTTCACTTTTAATTTTATTTTACTTAGAATTTTTTTTGTAATTCACATTTTTTGTATTTTTGTATATTAGTTTGTGTTGAGCCTTCCATGTGTGATACACTATTTGTTAAGTTGAATGCCCTTTTATTGTATTTTGATTTCGTATTTCCAATAAAAAATAATAATGATAAAATAAAATAAATAAAAATTAAAACAAAATTTTTCCCAGAGATGGGTTGCGGCTGGAAGGGCATCCGCTGCATAAAAACTTGCTGGATAAGTTGGCGGTTCATTGGCTGTGGTGACCCCGGTTTAATAAAGAGACTAAGCCGACAAAAAAATGAATGAGTGAATTAATAAAAATAAAAAATCAATACATTTATAGCTAATGTGTGAGGCCTTTATTGTATTTTAAATGACATGTTACTTCCGTTTAACACAAGCCAATCAGCGCGCTGATTGTCTGTCGAAGCCAATCAGACGGCGACTTGTCCTTGCGTTGACCAATGACGGCTAAGACAACATTCATAGTTTCCTTCCGCAGCAGAAGTAATATGAACTATCTTGACCCAGCTGCCGAGTGCAAGGAATGCTGCAGCGCGTTCTGCATGGATGTGGAAAGGATGGGAATGATAGGGTCGTGTCGTGATTGTATTGTAGAGGCGGGGGAGTGCAGATTGGATTTCTGTTTAAAAATGTAACATTATATATGTGAAGCGTTTAGATAAGAATGCGCTCTTTGGCAGTCGCTTGCTGCACAAACTGTCGAATATTCCGCGCTCCATATTTCAGATAATCCCGCTGTGATTAAAGCCGCCACGATTTTCGTAGATCTGTTCAGAGACCTAACGTCAGTCGCCTCAAAGGAAAGTCTAGGATCCACTGCTGTCTTTGCCTTCATCGTAAATTTTTTTATTTCATTTATTGTCATGTCATGTTCTGTTTGGTTTTGCAGGATAAACATGTTTTCAGTGCGGATCGTCACGGCGGATTACTACATGAGCAGCCCGATCAGAGAGCTGGACGTCTGCTATTCCGAGTTCAGAGAGAGCGATGTCAAAAAAGTGCCCGTGGTGCGGATCTTCGGGGCCACACCAGCAGGTATACATGCATGCATGCATTAATTTTTGTGAAAATTCATTTAACTGTTGCAGACATTTTAGTGTAAAGCCGCAGTATTGCGTTTTTGCAGTCTATGATGCTTTTGATTTAACACGCAATTGCAAGTTGGGAAGGAACCGATTACTGTGTGATTTTGATCCATGCGCCATGTTGTCAACTCTGTTCGACCGCCATGTGGACATGTTTACTCCAGCCGTGTAGGCTAACCGCTAAACCCTTACGCTTGGGCTTTGCTGCGATGTTTGTTATCATACAATTCGAAAGCACGTTACAAAATCAACTAACAGCATCTGTGCACATGTTCAAGAGTCTCAATGTGTTATGTCAGTCGTGTGAGCGTGACACTGGTTGTGGTTCATGGTTTCTGCATGGGAGGAAGACACAGGATTATTGTTGGGCGATTTTGTGATTATTTCTCAATACCGAGACGATTCTAACTGAAAATAAAAACGTATATTTCTAAACATTATTGTAGTATTAGTGGCTGTCAAGATTATTTATGTATGTTTTATGGGTAAATATTCGACGTTTTATTTGGTAACTATGTTGTTTACCCCTGTCCTGTCACTGACAAATAAAGCTCCCTAACCCCAAACCACTTGGCTCTAAGAAAACAAAAGTATGCCATGTGGTAACTTTACAATAACCGTTTATAGTTATCGTTTGCAAATCTTAAAAATTAATTAATTGGTGATTAATTAACCTGCATTTTTGCCTTAAAATCCTACCTTAAACCAAGGGTGCCCAAACTCAGTTCTGGAGGGCTGGCAGGGGCGGACTGGCCATCTGGCAATTCTGGCAAATGCCAGCCTTTCTTTCTGGCAAACACATGTGCTATAAGTGAATTGGGTAGGCTAAATTTTACCACCGTAAACTGTAGTGCATGTATGTGAATGTGTGTGTGTAAAGAGGTTTCCCAGTGATGGGTTGCAGCTTGGAGGGCATCCACTGCATAAAACATATGCTGGATAAGTTGGTGGTTCATTCCACTGTGGGGATCCCAGATTAATATAGGGACTAAGCCGAAAAGAAAATGAATGAATGAAATGATTGCATATATAAATTTGTTATTAATTTGTTTTTTTTTTTGTTCCAGTCACTCACATTAAATGTTTAAATATCTATTACAAATGGTACTGCTTATATTATTTCACCATCTGTACACCAATCTAAGCAGTGAATGTGCGTGTCCGTGCATGGGAGTGTGTCCTGTAGCTGATCCGCGTGATCCGTGGAGCTGATCCGTGTGGTAACGTGGGCTGGTATGGCTACAGTACCAGGGCGGATTTTTATACCCAGTCCGCCCCTGAGGGCCGGTGTCCTGCAAAGTTAGTTTCGTCCGTGAGTTAGACACACCTGAACCATTGTTTATTATAATTTAGTATTTTCCCATCTGTGACCAATATTTTTGATGGAAAATTTATCCCATATAAAACCACAAGTACTGAAGAGGGTTGTGCTGTTGACCAGAAATTCTAACACAGGAAAACTGAACTGCTTCATTTGGAATACCATCCCTGCATTCACTTATCCCCATATGCGTTTAGTTGATCTGATGCCGTTTCTTTATTCTTTATAGGCCAGAAAACATGCCTTCATCTGCATGGGATTTTTCCTTACATCTATGTGCCGTACGATGGGTTTGGACAGGAAGCTGACCGCTACCTTCGACAGGTTGCCTACAGCATCGATCGAGCGCTGAATATCAGCATGGGAAATCCTTCTTCAAATGTGCAGCACATCTTTAAAGTGGTTCTGGTGACTGGCATGTAAGTATCAAAGGCACACATTCACACACTATGACTTCCATGGACAGCTATAACGTTTACTCGTTTAATTGACTAGTGACTTTAGTCTTTTATTACTCCAAGATGATTTTGTCAGCACGGACAAGAGATCTGCACGGGACTAAATTTTTAATCCCACTCCCGCCAGGTTTTAGTCTGAACCCGACCGCTCCCACTTATATTCGGCATTTGTTGTCCCGCTATCCGACCCACCCCATTTTCTACCCGTTATATATATATTAAATATATATATATATATATATATATATATATATATATATATATATATATATATATATATATATATATATAAATTATTTATTTTTATTTTTTTAAGTAATGTATTTTCTATTTGGGCTACCAAAAACTGAAGTATGCCTGCTCGAGGGCTTCCAGGAATTTAGAAATTTTACAAGCACCGACTGGTACCACTTGCTTGGTCAAATATTCTGAACATAAGTGCTGACATATAACACCATGCTGCTCACAGTGACCCGAGTTCGATTCCCAGCTCGAGGTCCTTTGCCAACCCTTTCCCTCTCTCTCTGCTCCCAATACATTCCTGTCTGCAACCTCTACTGTCCTTTCCAAATAAAGGTGAAAAACCCTTAATAATCTAATAATAACAAATTAAAACGTGATTTCTTAAGCCAAAACGGCCAGATTACATTAATTGTAGTGCAATGAAATATAGCGTTACTAATCAACGAGGAAACACGCATGGACAGTGCTTTACATAATTCATTCATAAAAAGAACACTCAGAAAGCGGAAATTCATTGAAAATTTGATTATTTATTAATTTGCAGTTGTAAAATTATTATGAAAAGCAGTTCTAAAATGTTGCAGTTATAAAACTATTATAAAAAGGTGAAAAACCCCTATAAAAATGTTAAAATAATAGATATGTATAATGGGCTGAAAATACACATGAATTTTTAACCCTTAAAGTCCAAAACAGCTCCCGCGGCTAAAAATAAGTTCTGTTTTAAATGTTTAATAGCTTTTGACCTACTGATCCAATCTGTACAATACAAAAAATGGCATAAAGAAGAGAATGTCAGCTTTCAATCACTGTAAAACATTACATTCACGGACCTTCAGAGGCTCCAGAATCAGTGTGGTTACATCATCACATTTTGACAATGCTGATTTGACTGAGGAACGCTCGTGGCTTGTGTCTCCGGACAAACCAGACATGATGCATTGTCCCTCCTCCATGCCCAGATTGGTTCAAACTCGCTCTCTCTCAACAAATAAGCATAGGTTTCACTTTGTGGACCACCAAAGATATCTGAACATCTGATCTCTTCACAGGCCTTTCTATGGATACCATATGAGAGAAAAAAGCTTCATGAAAATCTTCCTCTACAACCCGCAGATGGTCAAAAGGTAAGTCCTAGCCTGAAGTTCGAGTGTAAATGTATAGGAAGATCAAAAAGGACAAAAACATCAGGAACCAAAGTTGTGTTGGACAGGATTGTAAAAATCTGTTTTTGTATTGTTAATGGTATGACATTTTAAAAGCTTTTGTTTTCATAAAGTTTTTAATTTCGCTGCAATAAAAGTTTTTGTAAAAGTTCTTGTTTCTAGTACAAACATACAAAATTGGGTAAGGAAATCTTGTTTTCCCATTGAAATGAGATTATCTTGCTCACCCATTGCTAAATTATTTACACCCAGTGGTGTAAAGTAACTAATTACAAACTTTCAAATGACTCTAATTAAGTAGTTTTTCTCAGAAATTGTAATTTACTGAGTAGTTTTATCAATGTGTGCTTTTACTCTCACTTGAGTACATTTTTAGTGCTGTATCTGTACTTTTACTCCACTACTTTCTAAGGGTGTCACGATCCACCAAATCCTCCATTCGATTACATTTTCGATTCTAAAGGCACGATTCGATTCGATTTTCGATTATGAATAATTAATTAATGACCAATTAATTATTTGTAGCCTACCGTTTAAACTACCTGACCTGCATGGTCTTTGTTTTACCCATAAACAAATCATACAGTAAATGAATAAAGGCAAGATACACACATAATTACCACCTGTCAATCACTTTTTCTGCGGGACTCGTGAATAGGCAGTGATCTGTGTCGTTATAATGGCGTCGGTAAAAAAAGGTGCACAACCAACAGGAACCAGCCAACAGTATCTGAGGTGTTCGCTAAAATGACTAAGTACAAGTGAGTGAAAGATTGAAGCAGTCCTCTGACTGCCTGGACCTGCTGTCTCGAGCGCATGGCTGTGTGTGTGTCTGTGTGGTCACGTGATGTGCATTTTCAGAAGGAGAGCTGCTCAGAAATGCTACACGCCACTGTGGATGTCAAATCGTTGTTGTTCTAAAATGCCATTTAAAAACAAAGACAGTGTAAACAGGGCCTGAGTGTGAACTTTTCGCGAGCGGATTTGCAACGGGGGCGGGCGGAGGATCGCAATGCCGGTGTTGTCTATCGGACGAACCGTACGTCATGCGTACATAGCAGAGCTTGCAAAACTGTGTTTTTTTTGTCGACAACCCGAATGTTGTCAACATAACTCACTGGAAATCCAAAATACCGGCGACTTCATTAAAAGAGGAGAGGGTTTAAGCTCTGTCGACGGGTCTCCTGCTTCTGCAGTTCAACAAGCACTTCAACAAGCCTGTTCTTTTTTCCCGCTTGGCAAGCCAAGCTGATGTGACATGGGGGCGTGGCAGCATCGACGATTCTATTTTTTGATTCGATAATCAAAATTGAGCATAAATTTCGATCGATTTCGATGACACCCCTACTACTTTCCTTTAACCTGCAGTCACTACTTTATTATTCTTAGTCTATGTGGATTAGAAAAATCAGTCCTGTAATTCCCATCCAATCAAATCACACATCGAAGGTAAATTGCATCATAATGAACTACCTCAAGACATGCAAACTTTACATTGCAGCAACTGTTTGGAAGCCTTAAAAGTTTCCAAGAAGATGTTCTAAACCTTTACACGTATTGACCCAGAGACAAAAATCCCTGTTAAATCAGGGATGCCCAAACACAGTTCTGGAGGGCCGGTGTCCTGCAGATTTTAGCTCCAACTTGCCTTAACACACCTCCACGGATGTTTCTAGAAAGCCTAGTATTAGATTGATTAGCTAACCCATGTGCATCTAATTGGGATTGGAACTAAACTTTGCAGGACACCGGCCCTCCAGGACCAAATGAGGGCACCCCTGGTTTAGATGCATGTCACTGATGAGAAGATGATGGATATTTACTGTATGATGACCGTAATGGTCTTAAACACCCAGCAGACACAAGACGTCAACATGCCGTCAGATTGAAATTGTACCCTAACGTCGTGGAGACGTTGCATTTTGTTTGGAAATGAAAATCGGGTTTACATCAGAACTCAACGTCAGCCCGATATCAGTGTCCAACATCCAACCCAAAACCAACCAAATATCAACATCTAATGATGTTACAGCTTGACGTTGTGTCGATGTTAGCACTATAACATTCATCAGACGTTGAATTTTGGTTGCCATAACTGATGAATAAGTGTCAGTATTTGACGTCAATATGATGTTGGCTCGACATTGGATTCTGGTCACTTTCTTACAACCTAAAGTCAACCAAATATCATCTTCATTTGACGTCATTATTGAACATCAAAATAATGTCCTTAGACGCTGACTAGACATTGAATTTTGGTCACCTGACATCACAACCTAAATCTAACCTAATATTAACGTCCTATGACGTTATGCGCCTGCTGGGCAATAACTAAACACACTACAGAATGTTACGTTTACAAACACATCCACAAATGACATGTAAATGCATCAAGTTTTAACAGCATAATACTCACTACTCTTGAGTACTTTTGAAAGGGCTACTTTTTACTTATACTTTGAGTAATATTTACAACAGGTACTTTTACTCTACTCACACTAAAGTTTTAGGCAAGTGATGGTACTTTTACTTAAGTATCCTTTTTTCAGTACTCTTTCCACCACTGTTTACACCTAATTAATCATGACTTCTTGTTGAACATAAGAATGGCTAGAAAATGTGGTAACACTTTATAATAACTACACACTATAAATCATTTATTAAGCATTAGCAAATAGTGAATTCATTATCCGTTAAGCATTAACTCTACATTAATAAACGTTAGTAAGCAGTTTATAACTGCAGCTACAAATGCTCTATTCTTGACTTACAAACATATTTAAAATGTGCTTAATAATTGTATTTTCATACTTAGTAAATAATTAATTTTTCATAACTAAATTAAGTATCTTATTATTTACAAACAAGTTGTATTTAAGAGTAGTTGAGGGTTTTTAGGATCATTCAGCATGAGTTAGTAAATGATTAATAAACTATTAATATTAACGTTTATATGTCTTATTATTCAGGCATATATTAATGGTTACTATGTGTGTTAATAAATGCTTTATTAACTCAACTTCACCTAGTTTTGTGACCTAATCTAAAGTGAGGACTATTCATGCTTTATAAATCCCTTATAAATGACAAATAAAGGCTCAGTTAAATTCTAAACAGGTAAAATGACATTATTCATTCCTATTCATTTAAAGATACACAACTGAAACTACTTCAAATGGAAAATAAATCTTTGCAACCTGATCTAAAATAAAATCACTGTAGAGTTTAAACATTCAATTTTATTATATTTTTTAATTATTATATTGTTGTTTTATCCAGTTTTTTTTTTTGTATTTTGACACTCCTGTTATTCAGCAATGTTTAACCTTTACAGTAATTTTACATTTTAGAAAAGATTGCAAAGATTATAGTTCATTTGATTCTGAGCCTTTATTTGTCATTTATAAGGGATTTATAAAGCATGAATAGTCCTCACTTTAGATTAGGTCACAAAACTGCATGAAGTTGAGTTAATAAAGCATTTATTAACATATTAGTTAACTATTAGTATATGCCTGAATAATAAGACATATAAACGTTGATTTCAATAGTTTATTAATCATTTACTAACTCATTCTGAATTATCCTAAAAACCCTCAACTACTCTTCAATGCAACTGGTTTGTAAATAATGCAATACTTAATTTAGTAATGAAAAATTAATCGTTTACTAAGTATGAAAATACAATTATTAAGCACATTTTAAATATGGTTGTAAGTCAAGAATAGAGCATTTGCAGCTGCAGTTATAAACTGCTTACTAACGTTTATTAATGTAGAGTTAATGCTTAACGGATAATGAATTCACTATTTGCTAATGCTTAATAAATAGTTTATAGTGTGTAGTTATTATAAAGTGTTACCGAAAATGCTTTTTGATTTAAAAAATTTAAGATATTTGAACTACAAACAAGACCAAAACCTAAGAAAAGCATTTTTTGCAGTGGATGAAATTACTGGATATGCATTAGCCTATATACTAACTCATGTCTTTAAATGCCTTAGGATAATAAGATTCACTTTTCTTGATTACCAGCGCACAAAGCACATGAATTGTTGTGACAGTAATCTCTGATTGCTAAATAAACCTACAACTCAATTCTTCACACCACAAACTGAGAAAAGCGTAAATATTCAATATTTCTCCTCAGAAACAGAGGTGCAGGGTACATACAGATATTATATGCAGATACAATTGAAACCTTACCTTGCTACATGTCTGTTTAACTTGTTCCTCGCTGCTGTCGCCACTGGCTTGTATGGTTCGGGACTTGTGGAGCTGCGCATCAATAGATTTGCTCTTCAGTGTTTGGACTATCAGCAGTGAAAATTAAACCACACACAACTAAACTGAACTTCAACACTGAAAACTCAACTGACACTGTGTAAATGTACTATGATCTTCTATGTGAAGCTGCTTTGACACAATCTACATTGTAAAAGCGCTATAGAAATGTAGATGAATTGAACTGAATTGAATCTTTTCTTGTCATTGTTTTTAATTTATGTAATCATTTGAAACTTCTATTGTCAGCTACTAAACATCAGTTGCTTAAAGAATCTTTAGTGAATAAGTCTGTTGTAGAATTTCTGTTTCTTTGGTGGTTTATCAGAATACTGCATGCCTGCTTTAGTAATCATTATATGCAGGGCCAGACGGAATCTGCTGACGTTTTTTGCTATTTCTGCGGAGAATTTCGGTAAAAATCTGTGGATTTATTTTGGGAGTATCCAGCGGAGTATCATAACTAAAACCTTAATATATGAAATAAAAAGTAATATATTACAGAATAAAAACTGAATAAATTCAGATTTACACATTTACTCGAATAAAAAAACAATTAATGATGGGCTAAAAATCTGCGGAATTCTGTGGAAAATCTGCGGAATTCTGCGGAATTCTGCGGAAAATCTGCGGAATTCTGCGCGCGCAGATTCCGTGTGGGCCTAATTCTGTCTATATTTTCTCTTGTAGGGTGAGTGAGCTCCTCCAGGCTGGAGCTGTAATGAATAAGAGTTTTCAGCCCCATGAAGCTCATATCCCCTTCCTGCTGCAACTGTTTATCGACTACAACCTCTACGGCATGAACATGATCAGTCTTGCTGCTGTCAAATTTAGAAAAAGCAGGGCAACAGGTAACACACCTGCGCACACATACACCAACATATTATATAGCCAGACTCTTGATTAGCAAAATAATGG
The DNA here is from genome assembly GCF_049306965.1 of Danio rerio. Lineage (NCBI taxonomy): Eukaryota > Metazoa > Chordata > Actinopteri > Cypriniformes > Danionidae > Danio > Danio rerio. The sequence continues at coordinate 3,498,116 of NC_133195.1, read as the reverse complement.
TCTCGTTTATATTGCCCACAGTGCAAAATAGTTAACTTAAATCAGGGGTCTCAAACTCGCGGCCCGCAGTGCAATATTTTGTGGCCCGCGCCGACCGCTGTATACTGACAGAATCAGCGGAGCAGGGAGAGAGAGCACTCCCCGCTCTGCTGATTCTATCCGTACACAGCGGTCACTGGCATTTCCCGCCCGCCGTGTAAACAAAGGGGCGGGGATGCCGGTGACGTCACCACGCACCCCGCCCCTTTGTTAGACGCTGTGACGGGCGGGAAGTGTTTAGGAGGGAACTTGCGCCGGCCAGAACCAAGGTAAGCTGTTCCCGCCCCTGCCTGCCACTTAGCTACCTATCTGCAGCCTGCCACCTACCTAGCTACAGCCTGCATCTTATATATATTATAGGTAGATACAGACTGGTACAGACTGATGTGACTGGAGTGGGGTGGGGGTGTTTTATTTATACATATATACGCCTTTTTTTTAGGTGAGGGAATGGAAGTTTTGAGTGTGTGAGAAGTGTGTGAGAAGTTATTCTCCACCTTGAACTTCAATAAGTCAAAGTACAGGTCTAGACTTAATGATGATCATCTTCAAGCCATACTGAGGGTCTCAACTGCTTCCGCTCTAAAGCCAAATGTGGTTCAGATTTGTGAGAAGAAGCGCTGTCAAGTCTCTGGCAGCAAGAAGTAGGCAAAAGATGCCATGTTCAGAAGAACTGTTCATAATCTCCACTCAATGTTCTATTAATGTTCAGGACACTTCATGTTCAGAAGAAATAATTAAAACTGTTAATAATGACATTTGAGGACTTTTTTTTTTTGTGAAATCCCTTATGCGGCCCAGCCCCACCCAGACTTTGCCTCCTGCGGCCCCCAGGTAAATTGAGTTTGAGACCCCTGAATTAAATAAAAAGAGATTTGAATTTTGATCTGAAAAGGGAAGACGGTAACATTTAAGTAAGACAGTAACATGGGCTTAAGACAGATCAATAGCCGTTTTTTCACTATCGTGCCTAAAGCGAGCGAGCCAAGGCCTGTCGCGTTTCCACTGTCACTTCCAGGGCCAGATCGGGCCAAAGTGGGGCTTTCTCAGGGCCAGGTCTTTTTCGGCCCACCTTAGGCCAAAGAGGGCCAGCTGAGGCTTCTGGGCGGAGTGAAAGGATAGGCATACTTTGCCCAAGTCTGGTAAAGATGGCATGCCGTCATTACACTAGTTTTTCGATCGCACACGAGTACATGCGGCAAATAAATAAATAAGGGAAAGAAAACATCTAGCTGGTCTGTTTTAAATAGGCCATTCCATAAAACACCTTATAGGCTAGGGGTCTTTCTGCTTTTGATCTCCCTTATGTTTCCCTTTTTAAATGTAAGGCTGTTGCATAAAATAATAAAGTTTTCATTTATTAGTCACATTCTTTGATGTTTCAATAACGCATAATAATCTTTACACTGTATTAAAGACACAGCAGCCAGTAAAGGTTGTCGAGAGTTTTTGTGAAGTTTCAAGGTTCAGGACACACTGGAGAACTTTTTTTTTTTTTGTATATTAACAGATGTGTGTGTGTTGAGCATCAGTTAAGACGATATTAGCACCTGTCAGCTTTAATTGTGGGGAAAACTGGATAATTTTGAGCTTTTGTCAGCTCATTTCAGCTTCCGGGTTTAAAATGATTTTTGGGGCGGGATCAAAATCGGCGACGTAGCGCAGAACTGCAAGTGCAATGATGACGCGTCGGTTTCTCATTATTATTCATAGCGGAGTTCTCTTATCCTATGAGAAGAGCCGGCTGCTTAATTATTCATAAGACCTGCCAGACCTGCCAGAGTCAAGCCCGAGCTGTGAGACACGTCACGGACCCACGGCACAGTATTTAGCCGTTCATGAAGGCTCATATGCGTTTGTTTCCATGATCCACGCGGTTTGTTGCATGTTTTCCCCCGCGATATGGTCAGGGCATATCATACAGCAAAGCTGTGTGTGCTGCTAGCATTTTTGTCGGGAGAGCAGCACGAGAATTAGAGAATGGCGGACGCTGTCTTTTATCAGGAGTTCGTTCACATTCAGACACATCACTGTGCTGCTGTGTTCGCCTAAATCCTCCAGATTACCAGCAGAGCTAATGGTTAAAATAGACAGGTCAGGAGACCTGCTGCACTGAGTCTGCTGGATACGGGGATTGAGGGAGAATCCTCATTTATAGGGTTTACATGAACACATTTATCTTTATAATGATATAAATTGTGGTTATGTGTATATGAAATTACGAATAACAAATGTAGCAGGGCATTAAATCACTGTTCATTTCTTTGCATTTTAACTTTGTAAACTCTAAACTCATGCGTCTCCTCACGGTTTGTCTCATTTTGAGAGCTAGCTTCGTTCGCTCACGTTCTCCCCTGCTGGCCACGCCCACTCCTGCCCGATGCTCGCGGAGCTCCACGCCCATTAATCATGCATCTTTTGAAAAAATTCTGAAGTAGACTTTAACCGAAAGTGAGGGGTGTCATGGCCCTTTAAAAAGTGTGTTTGTGTGTGACGCGTGTATGCACGTGCAGGTTAGATGCCTGTATGTGTGTGTGTGAGAGAGACCGGGCTCGCTTGACAGCCGCAAGCGGCTTCTATCTTTTGTTATTTATTTTGGAGATAATACACAATATGAATACAACAGAAAGACATTAAACTTTACAAATGACGTGTCCACTTTTGTAGACTCAAAACAATAGTGTCATATCTCAATAAAGTAGCCTAATCTATATTGAAATAATTTAAAGAATTACTAATGTCGGATATAATAGCATCACATTAAATAAATAAACCAATATAAAACAAACAAAAGCTATAAAATGTAGATATATGCTAGGGATGCAACAATACAGTTAGCCCATGGTTCAATACATACCTCTGTTTTTTAACACTGTTTTCGGTTCGGTTCTTATGGCTTCACACATGTTTTTTATTTACTTTTTTAAAGCTTGGTTTAAGCTGGACATAGCTGGTTTTGGCTTGGCTCCCAGCCAGGCTAGGCTGGTCAAGCTGGTTTTAGCTGGTCATCTCCCAGCCTGACCAGCTAAAACCAGGCTGGAAAACAGCCTGGAAGTGGCCAAAACTCCTCTAAAACCAGCCTGGTCGACCAGCTAAAACCAGCCAACTAGCCTAGGCTGGTTTAAGCTGGATTTTTCAGCAGGGCAATAAAATATAGTATCCAATCAAGAATCAGATTATAAAAATGTGACTGCTTACATGTGCTTCTTCCAACATTTTGCACTTCTGTTACTACTAGCTTCTGAAGAAGAACAGATGGGGGGTGGCACTAGTCCATTGAGGAATGCCTGCGCGTCCACATTTAATGAAACTGGGCTTAGGGATACTTTGTGTACTCGCTGGGAGGAGAACAACATACCAAGGTATGTAATGTAAAGTTGCTATACAGCAACACATATCTGCATTGTATAACACCTTAATCGTCAACGTGTGCTTTCTATTTTGTAGTTCTCTGATATTAGAAGAGGTGGAACGGGTGAGCGTGTGTGAGCTGGAAGTTGATGCTGTTGCTGCTGATGTTCTCAACCGTCTCGAGATTGAGAGTAAGAATTTATTGGTTTGTGTACGAGTGACTGATCAGTTATTTAGTTTATCAGTTAATCTAGTGATTATTATTCATTAGGGATGTAACGGTATCAGAATTTCACGGTACGGTAATACCTCGGTATGAATGTCACGGTACGGTATTTATTGAATCATTTACAGGAAAAAAAAACTTTTGAAAATACTCCCAAAAAAGTGCCAAAAGTGTCAATGACATACAAATTAGCCATCTATCTGTTAGCTTTGAAACAGGAACTTCAATTTTAATAACAAAAAAATATTAAACCATGTAAAAAAAAATAAAGTTTCAATTTAGTATTGTTAAAAACTCATCACATTTAACATTTAATCACTCACTCACTTAGATAGAGATGGGTTTAAAGGAAAATGATCATATAACTATAATCTGGTAAAAGCTGGTATCTCTGGGTATTTACAATGTCCCCTGCAACAGAAAAAAACCCTCTCATTTGGGACTGAGGATTCTGGGACAAGAGAGATATGACTTGGCCCATGTTGACAGCAGTGGGGTAACGTTGTGCATTGTCTTTCCCCCACTTGAGAGGACAAACCATGAGTGAGATAGAGATCTCTTTGCGGTACAAGTCAATGTCTGCATCAATCTGAACAGTGTGCTGTGTTTCTGCAGTCCCCATGACTGTTATTAGTCGTATTCCCCAACTTGCAGGCACGTGCACACATAGGGCTCAACCTGTGCAGTGCACAAGCCCTTCCAAAACGATCAAAAGTGCCCCCGCGACGCGACACAACCTCCGTCCAGTCCAGCCCTTCAGTAGGCGCGCGATAACACCTCTCTTGAGTATGCGCGCTCAACCCCCCCTCGGCGCTTTACAATACGCGCGCCACAACACAGCTGATCAGAACGCGCGCGACAGCACCGCTATTCAGCACGCGCGCGGCGACAACACCCGCTTTAGGTTCGATCATTTCCATCTTTTTTTCATCTCCGCTACTAGCAGCACACTCCATTTCCGCATTACTGGATCTGTAGCGACAACAGACCGCAAAGGATTATGGCCACGCCGGGGCTGATGGGAAATGAAGTTTCAGCTATCTCCCGTTCGCTTCATTCGCCTGAGCAAATTTTCTCAGAAGACCTATAGTTTTACCGAGTCATGCGACTTCGGTAATATCGAAAAAATTTAATATTGCGGTATGACGGTATTTACAATACCGTTACATCCCTATTATTCATTGAATTATGCTTAAATTGGCAAGATTGGATTAAAGGTCAAATTAAAGATTTTTATTTCGTTTGTTTGTAGCATGTAAATGATCACGGCATGTGAAATTGCATGATTGTTTTTTTTGTTTTTTTGTTTAAAGAGCCCATATTATTCATGAAATAGGGTCATATTTTGGTTGTAAGGGTCTCCAACAACAGTCTAATAAGCATGCAAGGTCAATAAACACTTTCATGGTCTCATAATCTGCATTTATTTTTACCTGATTATCCCAGCGACTCCCATATGAATCGTCCAGTGATTCATTTGTTTCCAAACCCCTCCTTAGCCCGAAGCTAATCTGTGCTGATTGGACCGATGCAAGTATGCTGCGAATGGTTGACACCAATGACTGTAAAAAAATATGGACGACGCGACAGCCCTTTTTCCCATTGAACGCCTTAAAGGCAAAACGCCTGCTTGACGGGCACAAACTGTCGCAAAAGACTGCTGAAATTGGAGCCTTGACATGCGCAGAAGGACTGTCTGATGGAGCCAGAGGAGGAGCCGCGAAAATGAGCGGAGTCGAGCTTCCAACCAAACGCTTTATGTAAAATCAACCACGCCCCCCGAACTTCTCAGCATGCGTTTGCTGTCATATCAACACAAATGGATGTAATAACAAATATGAGGGTTTTATATATTCAATCGCGCCAGCTCCGGACTGCAGCGCATAACCTACTCGCGGCGTCGCGGGCTGATTCCGGCTCGCATGCGGCAGCGCCGGCTCGCTCGGCCGCCGCATCTGGCTCGATTGACTCGGGCTGGAATCAGGTTGCGGTGATTGTATAGTTGTGAACTCATGAGTATGTTTTTATATGTTGTTAAGATCAGATTGGCAGAAACCCTGGACTCCAAGCCATCTGGGACGATGAGAAACAGCGGAGACGGCAGAGAAGCGAAAGCTCTCATATTGATGTAACTGAATCGCAAGGTGAGGAAAGTGCTTTTGCCAAAACATCGATTTATTTTTTTTTTCTAGTATCACTATTAAAATGGTCCCGTTGTTCTTTTTTTATATAGTTTAAAGGACGTCAGACACCGGATGCGCCGCAACGCGCTGCGCACATGACAGTTGAAAGTATCGCACACCAGATGCGTACATTCGCATGCTATTTAAATTAAAACTAATCAGATGGCGCTCTGTGGCGTGGCAGACCTTTAGGGTGCTTACACACCTGTGAATTGACTCGTTTGTTCTGAAACCGGAATTTAAATAGTTACATTGTTGCTCTTTGTTCTTGGTGCGGTTCGCTTTCACACGGCAAAGTTTCTAAACGGACCAAAAGAGCTAAAACATGTCACATTCGAGTTAACTCCCCCTTCATTGGTCAGTTTTAAGGTTTATTTTGCAGAGTCCTGCTCAGCTGGCATGCGTCCTTATTTTAATTGATGACGATGAGCAATGAGACATAAGTGGACATAATTTTGACACTCTCAGACATCATCACCAAATATAAATCAGAGGTAAGACTTTTTCATACAGAGCCCTTGGCTAGACTGCAGTTCGGTTAATGTTACTAACAGATAAACAGCTCTCGTTAATAGTTCATCATGCTTTCACATTTGTATTTAACTTGAAACGCACGTTTACTGGTAGGAATGACCCCCCCCCCCCCCCCCCACTATTTATAATTCTCTCTTCATATAGCTATATATATATATATATATATGCCTATTACATATCCATAATACAGTGTAATATAACCGGGCTCGGATCATTTTGCTTTCTCACTATAATCGATCAGCTCCAGAATTTGTTGTAGTCGAGCCGAGCGCGATTGCTGGATTCACATATGCCAAACGAACTGCGCTAACTGGGCAAACAAGACAAGTTCTGAAACGAAAGTCTAGGTGTGAAAGCACCCTTAATTTTGTTTTTGGGTGTAATAGATCGTTCTCTCATGCTTAGTTCGAGAATTCTTTTTCAAGTATTAATATGTTAATCTGTATTTCTTATTTATTTATTTATTTTATTTTTAACTTGCTCTTATGCTTAGTTCGAAAAATTTATCATTTTTCAAATAATTTACAGTTGCAATCAGAATTATTAAACTTTTTTTCTAGAAAAAAAATAGAAATTTAGAAAAAATAGGAATAGAAAAAAAATATAATTTTTTTTCTATTTCCCAAATGATGTTTGACAGAGCAAGGACATTTTCACAGTATGTCTGATAATATTTTTTCTTCTGGAGAAAGTCATATTTGTTTCATTTCAGCTAAAATAAAAACTGTTTGAGGTTAAAAACCATATTAAGGTCAAAATTATTAGCCCCTTTCAGCTATATAAAAGCTTTTATATATATATATATATATATATATATATATATATATATATATATATATATATATATATATAGTTGAAGCCATATATATATATATATATATATATATATATATATATATATATATACACACACACACACAAGTACTTATTCAGCTGCTTGTGTAATAACTGTGTTAAAATGCCTAGAGTGTTAGAAAATGGGCTCGTTTGTGGTTCACTGTAGACCAATATGAGCCATTCATTGTAGTTCTTGAAAAAAATTCTCCCCCTGAAGTGGACTATGAAATATGAATGGAAATATGAATATGAATAATGAAATATGAATTGAATGTAAATGCACTGTTTTTTGACTCATGACAAAACATGGTTACTGTTTCAGATAGAGACCTTGCGGAGGTTGCGGAGAGTGAAAAAATCTTCATGAAGAGAGTTAAAGACATTCTCAGGGAAAATGAATTTGACATGTGAGTGAAGTTTTATACATTTTATTAGGGTTGAGCAATATGACCTGGCAGTGTGTGTGGTGTGTTAAAAGAATTTGAGTTTTTACGTGCATCTACATCTCTCTAAATTGAAAGTAAATCAGTATGTTACTAAAATGACTAAACTGTTAGATTTTTTAATAAAATCTAGTTTTTTTTAAAAAAGGTTAAAGAACACATGCATGTTTGTGACTAGTGGTGGAAATGTTGTGGTACAATGCAAACAGGATGTAGGGTTCATACGGTCATGAAAAACCTGGAATAGTCATGGAGTTTTGACATGGCATTTTCCAGGCCTGGAAAAGTTTTGAAAAACTCACAAAGTGTTGGAAAAGTCATGGAAAACAGATATCTGTATACTTGAATATAGGTTATTTACTTCTTTTCTGTCCTTGGCCAGTCACATTATTAGTGCAAAATATAGATAGTGGAAGCATTATCTAAATCAGTTTTACATTGATATAAATATAAATTGAAACTAAATAGATTGCATTAAACATTAGGTCATGAAAATTACTTAAGTCTTGGAAAAATCATGAAAAAGTCTTGGAATTTTAGTAGTAAAAATGTGTATGACCTCTGAGGAAGAGTGGTCTCCGTGATGGGCACTTTAGCCTGCAAATACAGCATAACACTATAAGAATCTGAAGTAAACTCACTAATGCCAATTTCATTTGGTTTGCAAAATTTGCAGGTTACAACCGTCCTCCAGGTCTAGGGATTGAATATAAAATGCTTTCCTGACCTTTGCATTAGAGGAAGTTGGAAGCACACTGTTACTGTGGCTGTTTTCTCTCTGCCATTCTGATGCGGTTTGTTATGCACATGCCAGAGATTTTCATAATAATTAGCTGTTTTATTCGATTTTGGTTTCAGCCTTAAAATATTTAACTTATTTGGCAGGTGAGTACAGTAAAAAGAATACTAGCCAATGGTGAGTCTTTGCCAAGGTGTAATACCCATTATCAAGGTGTCTGTAGACGGTTGTTCTGTTTGACTACTATTTAATTTCCTGTTTTGTACACAAGATGCCATATCAGACACATGAGACTCACTCATGGACATTTACTAAAAGTAGAAGTTCCCCCAAAATGTCAATATTGCAACACAAACCAAACTACTAAACATTTCCTTTTGAAATGCTATATTTTACTGTTAAATAATAGAAATATTTTTAAATGTGAATTCTTTATAAATGCTAGAATTTTTGTCCAAAGTGAACCTTAAACGGTTTTAGATTTTTATCTTATCTATTATTTATTGGCTATGCTGTATTTTTATTGTTACATTTTGTTTCTTAACCAGTTAAACTCTGCTGTTATTTTAGGAGTTCCGCCAGGATTTTGCCTACCCAAATATAATAGCGTCCCAAATCCACATGCAGCGGTGTAAATGCAAAAAGTTGGTATAATTTTAAGGAAAACCCTTTGAATTTTCATAAAACACTATTAAAAGTGTTTAAAATAACTGTATATGTTGTCTGTGTTATAATAAACACCTAAAAAAAGAGGCGCTTTTTGTAATTTTTTTTATAAACTCAAATTTGAACGTGTACCTTTTAGGTTGTGTGTGGTCTAGCGTGCTGTAATTAATTTTGGTGGTTCCTGCACATGTCTGTAATCATAGGAAAAAAGAAAAATGTCTCCACCATAATCTATGCAAAAGTTATTGTATTCCAACTGATGAGAGGTGCTATACGAGCCACAGGGATCATTGTTTTCATATTTCACTTTTCTTTTGTTTGATCAAACATAATTCACTGTGTTTGAACCACGTCAGACATATAAAAGGATTACTTATGCACATCAGCTCAAAAACAGAGGAGAAATGGCCCTGAAGCGCACAGCATAAGGTAAGAGATGACAGCTGTCTGTGCTATCTGGGGCTGCTTATTGATCATAAATGCATTGTTTTCACTTCTGCGCCATAGAAACAGCGCAATTTATTCAGCAGCTGTTTGATATGTGAATATAACTCAGTAAAACAAATACTAGAACCGTATGAGCACCGGCAAGAGCTTTCATTTGAGCTATAACTTGTACATGTGTCATATGAAAAATATGAAACTGAACCCATGTAAAATACCCAGCCCGGGTATCCAAAATACTGTGTATTTAAGTGTAAATTACTTTTGTACAGTAGAATACAAACCAAAGTGATGCATATGTGCAAAAAATATAGATTCTACACTTTCAAACGAAACCACGTAAGGGGGTCTGGTGCAATGCTAGCCTTTTAAATCTTAAAGCGAAAGTCGATGATGTCACCAGGTACCGGGTCCGCAGAGTTTAACTGGTTAAATAAAAGTGATATTTATAAAATTTTGTAAATTTGAATTGGTTTTGCCATGAAATAACCAGAGAAGCTGACATGCAATAATTTAAATCTCTCTCTCTCTCTCTTGTTTTGTTTTGTAGGACTCAGGCAGGGTCTGAAATGGATTCTTTTCCAGATCTTTCACTCTATTCTACTGTACTAAGCCCAGATCGCTTGCCTTCCATACATGCTAGCCAAGTAGATCTTCATCAAGATGCAGTCAAAGGTGAGGCGCACACACCATTTATCATTTCACATATACTCAAGCTAGGGATGTGCGATTTATGAAAATCGAATCGCAAATGCGACTTGAAATGTTACGATTAGCTAACCGCAAGAGGCTGCGATATGAAATATGTATTATTTAATTTCCCCTGCCCAGAGCAAATGCATGCATGGCGTCTGTGTGACTGTCTTAGGCAATTGAGTGTGCACACTTTTGTTCTGCCCAATCAGATTTGTGCAACCGAACTATACAGAACACTTACGAAAAAAATAAAAAATACCTTGCTGAGTGTTCTGTATTTTTATAATTATTAATTTTTTTGTTTGTATAATAAGCTACACTATCTCCCTAATTTGAGTTCAACTTGTTTACAGAAAGGTAAGGTCATTTTATTGGTCACACTTTACAATAAGGTTCATTTAGTTAATGTTAAGTAATGCACTTACTAACATGAACAAACAATGAACAATACATTTACTACAGTATTTGTTCATGTTAGTTAACGTTAGTTAATGTAAATACAGTAGTTCATTGTTAGTTCATGTTAACTCATGGTGGATTAACTAATGTTAACAAGCATGGACTTGAATGTTAATAATGCATTAGTAAATGTTCAATTATGATTAATAAATGCTGTACAAGTGTTGTTCATGTTAGTAAATGCATTAACTAATGAACCTTATTATAAAGTGTTACCATTTTATTTGTGTTTACTGCTTACTCTGGGAATTTTTATTTTTATTTTTCTGAATATTTAAAAACAAATTTGAATAAATGTTTAGGTACGTTAATATCTTTTCAGTTCTTTTTTTTAACTAACACTCACTGCATTGTAGCAGTAAGAAGCTACGATACAGAATATTGAGCTGAAGCTTGACTACAAAATTTAATTGCAAATCAAATCGAAATTGTAATATCTGTCAAACAATCGCAATTAGATGTTTTCCCCAAATCCCTAACGCGAGCACAATGATGGATTTTACCACACTGTAACTGTGACATTCTACAGTAAAGTACACTTTTTTTTCAAGCTATGAATTACCAGAGCTCAGAGTCCACATTTGTGTTTGAAATCACACTTTGTGCCCTCATTCACTATTATGTACACTAGTTCACTAATATAGTATACTTGACAATCAAGGAACACAAATGAGACGCTTGTGAACACCTGCTGTTAACAATCACAATCATTGAAGGAAGAAGAAATCATAAACTCAAACAGTGCAGTGCTGTTTCTCTGCCCATACACACAGAGACAGTACGGCCAATTTAGCTTACCTAATTCCCCTATAGCGCATGTCTTTGGACTGTGGGGGGAAACTGCAACACCCAGAGGAAACCCATGTAAACATGGGGAGAATATGCAAACTCCACACAGAAATGCCAACTGAGCGACCTTTTTGCTGTGAAACGATCATGCTACCCACTGCACCATTATCACCTTCCAAATTGGGGGAAAAAAAATAAAAAGGGGGGCTAATAATTCTGACTTCAGCTGTATATATATATATATTCATTTAAATGTTTTTCCTCTACAGCACAAACGGTTGTGATGTTTTGTGGATGTTCCCAGCTATGCTGACCAAGTCTATTCAAAATCTAAGATTTCAAGGACAAACGTTAAATCTTTCGCTCACGAGTCTGCTGTTGTGAAGAAGCTCAGCAGCAGAGAGAAAACTAGCACTGTTTAGCAGCTGTTGAACTCGTGCTCTCACACAACAGTGAAAGGACGGCTCTGGCAACTCCCATTCATAGCAGTTCCTGTAGTTACTACTGATGTTTGAGGGAAGCACATTTATTTTGAACTATGATAAAAAATCTGACTGGAACTACCAGTACAGTTTAACAAATCCATTGCACACTCGCCAACCTATCAGAGTCAAGAACTTTAACAGACCATGGAATAATACAGTATATGTATGGAGTCTGTTTGAGACTGTACAGTGAAACTTACAATTGGTCTCTGACTGTATTGAAAATAATGACCTTGTTTTTCTTCTCATCATATAGATACAAAAAGGGACAGTAGAAAAGATGACGAAGTAGCAGTTGTTGATGAAGAGGCCATTTTGAGCATGTTGGAAAATAGTCAGTCTTTCCTCCAGCTCTCTCAGACATCCAGCCAATCAGCAATATTTGGTATGTGCATTGTTACAAGAAATATAACATTGATTTCCGAAAAAAAAGAAGCTAAAAGCGTTTACACTGTAGGATATTAATCAAGGTTTTAATACATTTTTGAGTAAAAAGGTGAAGTCTTAGTTAAAAGATTTGTTTTTCTTGAACTAAAATTGTGAGATGCAATGTGTTTACGTACGTTTTCATAATTTTAGTTTTTTCCTATTGTTTACTCTTTAGTTATATGCCCAGAATTACATTTTGTAGATGTAAAAAAAAAGAGTTTATTTGTAATGTATTTGATATTATACTGGAAAATAACAAAATGTTTTCTTTTTTGCATTTATGATTTTGTCAATTATAACCTTTGCTTATTCATAATATTTTTTGTATGTGTTCTGATATATGCTATTTAATACATTCAAGTTCATCCTAATAGTGTCGACTCTGTTCTAACAGACGGCAGTCAAGAACAGGCCATGGTTGATCTTCTTGAAGCATTGGCTAATGATGGATTTGGAGATAAGAGCTCCAAAGCAGTGACCCAACAGCTAACCGGGATTGCTAGTTGCGTCTATAACAGTGATGATGAGGAAGCTGGACCTGAACTGGAGAAAAAAGAATCCGAGCTTAGTAAAATAATGTCACAAAGATGGGACAGTGACATTCCAGAGCCCTCTGCCAGACAAAGGTGACCAAACTTCCCTTTAGGTTTTTTTTTAATCGCCTGTGCTTGTGTAGTGATGCTACTACTAATGTGTTGCTGTTTGAGTTGTAATCTATTAATTATTTTAATGGATGGCCTGTGGTTTAATCATATGTTGACTATTTGCACAGATTATTTATGAAAGCAAACGAAAGCTCCAGTGAAGAGCAACAAGCTTCATCTGATGAAGAAGGAAATTGGAAGGGAATTAACAGTTTTCAAACTGATCTGTCCATTCCCCAGCTGGATGGAGCAGCAGATGAGAGTAGTGGTAAGTACAGTTTATTTTAGGTGTTTTAATAATGTATTTTATAAAACATCAGTGAAAGCATGGTGGATTTTCGTTCAGTTGTGTGTACATTTGTGTTGTCTTGTTTCCTGTAGATTCATCGTTAAAAGAAAAAGGATCCCAGAGACGTTCATATATAACAGGAACAGACAAGATCCTCGCCAGCAGAAAAGTTTTCGCAAATGAAGCCGTTCGTATCGAGGCATCATCCTCTGTTAATATTGTGAATGAGTACAAATGTTCTGAGCAAAGACCCGATCGAGAAGATTTGGCAGATAAGCATTCAAAATGCGGAGAGTCGATTGAATCTTCAAATATTTCAAGTCTTAAAGAGGTGACACCAGTTAAACACCCCATCTCTTCTAATTCAAGAATTACATATAAAGTTGATTCTGATCATCCAGATCTTGAGGATTTAATGTTTGGAAATTCTAAGCTTGCCCAAAGCATAAAAAAATATTCCAGCATTAAGCATGTCGAGAAAAACACTTTACTCATCCTGGAGGATCAGAGAAGCTCCTCTGCATGTTATTCTGGGCTGACAGACAGCGCCACCAAGACTAAAATAGTACTCAATCCAAGTGACTGCAGAAGTCCTGTAAAAGTTTTTGACCAGACACAGACATTAGAAGATAGCCCTGCTTTAGGACCTGAAGAAAGTGAGATGGGACAAGGAACGAAAGAGGATGATGTTGGTGAATTGAAAATACGATATGAAGACTACCAAGAGAATAAAGCTGATAGGACCATTGTGGCGCAGCAGGAGGCACACTACAAATTTTTCCCTAGCGTTATTCTGTCTAATTGCCTGGCAAGACCAATCAAAAAACAGGCCGGGAGCAAAATTGGAGAGGTTTCCTGTACCTTAGACCAACCTGAGCAGCGAAAGTCAAGGTTAAAGTTGACCAAGAAAAAACCTACATTAGATCAAAAACGGGAACTTCCTGTAAAGACACATTCTCCTACGAAAGAAGAACCTCCAGCCCTTCTTTCCATCACTCCAGGCTCTCACAATCAGAACGAAGTGAGCAAGGAGGTTGACATGGAAACTTCAGGATCGTTAATTGAGAGTTCGGGAAAGGGCGATTTTGCAGATATTCCAACAAACATCTCTTGTACCAAGGTGGCAAGTTTGCCAGGCAGCAAATATACCTTGCGGACCAAAAGAAAAAGGATTTATGAAAAAGGAGATCATCCAAGATCTGGTTCCTCCAAACAAGCCTCAGTACATCATGATGACCCTAAAGGAAGTGATCATGTCTTCAGTCAAAAAAAGAGGAAAGTGACTAAAAAAGAGCCACCGGTTATCATCAAATACATAATCATTAACAGATTTAAAGGTCAGAAGAACATGTTAGTAAAGATTTCTAAAGTCAGTTCTGATGAAACTCACACAGTTTTAACACCGGAAAAGCTTGCTGGATATGAACAGCTTGCTCCTCTCAAAAAATTCTGGCCCAAAATTCCAGAGTCTACAGCAGAGAAGTACCCGTCGCTTGAGCCAAAAGTAAAGAAATGTCCCAAACGGAAAGCGAAGATCAACCCAGTGGTAAAAAGGATGACCACCTTCCCAAAATCCAAGTGTCCACGAGTTGGCCAGACTAGAGGGGAAAGGCGTGCTAAAGCAATGTTGCCTGTGCAAACATTAGCCCCTCCATGGCCTTCCTATAATGATTTTACAGATGACACTTGTACAGAGTATTGCGATGTCATGATGAAGTTGGGTTACTTGTCAGAAAGAGCCCCCAGTCCTACTGACTCAACCCCACCTAGATGTTGGTCTCCTACAGAGCACTTGCATGGATCAAATTCAAATGATCATTTTATAAATCCTCATAATGATCCATGTCTAGGTTCTTCTTGTGAAGCCCTGACTCCAAAACCATCCCAAAGTGGTCTTTTGAATAGAAGCAGAATGCAGAGACCTAAGAAGACTTCTGGGACCAGCCAAAAAAGAAAATCGAATAGCTTAACAACAGCAACAAACAAGGGTTCTCTGAAAACTGAGGATTCTAAATGGAAAAGTATTCCAGCAGCTTCAAGGAAGCATAAGAAATATTGTGATGGAATTGAAAGGCCAATGTTTGTAGATGTCACATCTACTTCTCAGAAAGGATGGATGCGCAATGAGAAGCAATTACTTCAAAGAAAGCAGGATCATGGCAAGGGAAGCAATAATTCACAGGGCCTGAATTCATCTGACAATTTACCTGTTACTCAATTATCTGATTATCTAACTCCTTTCCAATGTCCCAGTTTTCTAAAAAGCAACCCGGAGGACCTTGCTCTCGGTTGTTCAGACTCTAAAACTGAGGTTCATAGTTTCTTTGATTCTATTGCTTCAAATAACTCTCAGAAAGACTTACGAATTGCTCCCAATTCCACTATTGAAAAGTCTTTTAGTATTCTTTCCCAACCCACAAAGACTGTAGGACATCCATGTTCTGTCATTACATATGGAAGTTCTAATTCAAAATCCAAAAATACAAGTCAGGATGGGACTAAAACAAAAAACCATGATGTCATATCAGTGGTCTCTGGCCATGAAGAAAGATCTGGTACTGTACAGCAATCACAGTTACCCATAACATCGAGAAGGCCGCAAGCGAGAAAGAAAGACACTGGGACAGCTTTATTGAAGCCTGTTGATTCTATATCTTCTCCTACTTCCTCTACTAAGAGTGCAGCTATATATGAATCAAACACAGATCTCACATTGTCCTCCGATTTTAAGAATAGGGAAATGTGTGTTTTGAAGGAACTTCTCCAGAAGAGGCAGCTTAAGGAAGAACAGGAAGCAAATAAAAGTGATGGTTTGACTGAGGCGGTTTCTTCCACCAGTCAAAATACTGATGTTGCCAAAAGGGCAAAATCTAAGAGAACTCTGTCATCACCATCAAGAAAACCAAGGGGTGCAAGAACAAAAGTGCAAACCAGATGTAAGAAAAATAAACAAGATGACCAGAGAAATGATTGTCTTTCCTCAGATGGCAGTCCTGTGTTTTTTTCTGATCCTGGCTTTGACAGCTGTTGCTCTGTTGAGGATAGCTTGTCCCCAGAACTTCCAGATAATTACAGATTTGATATCAATGTCATCGGCCAAACAGAGTTCTCCAGTCTTTATTCTGGTAACCAGTTTGTGTTAACTGACAAGATCTTGCCTCAGAAGTTCCTCAGTGATGTCAGTCAAGAGGCAGCGAATGCGCTGGTTGGGTTGGGGAACAGGACACAAAAGATGTTTGATGTTGATGATGACTTCAATCATGGAAACGATCGGAATAAATCTGGTGCTCTTAGTCCAGAATTGTTTGATAAGGTGTCTTGTGAAAATGGCAGAGTTTTTCCCAATAAGGTATCCCTGTCTCTGCTGGATTCAGAAAAGATCTTTAGCACTAATTGGGCTGGTTCTTTAGGTAAAATTCATGGCCTCAGCCACTTTCGGGACTTTCACTGTGAGAAGAGAGATGTGCTGCTTGACCCAGAGCCCAAATCCCCCATTATGTCAGCTTCTTTTGCTTACGGTGTTTCCCCAAATAGTGATCTCCTAGATGGCAGTTCACTAACACCGAGCAGTTCACCACGGTCAATCAACTCTCTGTCTCAGCTGAAGACTTCAAGGACTGGTGGAACTCGCATTCTCAAACCTTTGATGTCTCCACCTGCTCGAGAAGAAATCTTAGCTAATTTGATGGATCTGGACTTTTCAGAAGCTACAAAACAGGAACCATTCTACAGTGACCCGTCAGATGTGCCATTGAAGCCAAGGTAAGGTACACAAGTCTGTGTTGTAATTTTTTCTTGTTTAAAAGTTGCATTTGCGTGGTTTTGGATTCAAGTGTCTGTTTATCTGTGTATTTTCAAGTTGGACTATGAAATTATCAAATAAAATAATAAGTAAACAGTCACTGTTTTTTCAGGGAGGTTGGTGGACGAAAGTTGATTTTGGAAACCAGGCAGGCAAGCAGACTAGTTGAATTCCATGGGGACTTATCTCAAAATGGTTTGCAGTTTTGGAAAGTCGCATTTTCTGCAATGACAAATCAGGCCTCTGCTCCAACTCAAGGATGTAAATCCTCCAAACTGATCAAGAACCAAAGCCCATCTTCTGTCAGTGACCCAAAAGTTATCATCCTTCCCTGCAAGTGTGCCCCTAGCCGAGAGCAGGTGCAGCTTTGGGCGCAGGCCAAAAAACAGTATGAGTGCCTTCAGAGAGGTAGGATACAAATGGGTGGCCATGAGATTTCAGAGCTGAAGCAGAGTACATGTGACAGGAGCACAACTCAGAAGACCTCGAATTCGCTTTTCTCAGAGAATCATGATAAAAGGCCTGAAAAAAATTCAGAATCGCAACATAACAGTCGGAATGACTTCTGTTCACCCATCCATTTTTCACCAGTTAAAGCAGCTTCATCTGACAGTAGCCCTAGCAGTGTGAAATGTGTCCAGGACATTGACAAAACAAAAGATTGCCGGATTACTTCTCCTCCAAACTCACCTGAGATTTCTACATGGCAAGATAGCCCAGACGAGGTTGAGCAAGATGAGGATAAGGAGAATCTGACTGGGGGGTTGCAACCCCTCTCCATGGATCAAAATTTGAATGAGACGTTACTTGAAAATGCGGAGTCAAAAGATCACTTGAGTCCGTCATTTTTTGGAATTAAAGGCCTAGTTTCAGATGTCAGATGCTCGCACCTACTCCATAGTACACCTGTTCAAAGGAGAAACAGCACTGACGATGAAGCCTCTAGCTGCAGTCCAGTGCGACATGAAGGTATAGCTTTATGTAACCTTTCTCAAATCTTTTCAACTACAGTTTGTTTAGCTTTATGAATAACTGGTTTCCACATGGTTTTATGTTTGTAGCCTCATAGAGTTGTTAAAGGGCACCTATGATTCGAAATCATCTTTTGGAAGCTGTTTGGACCACTGTCCCATAGGACAAGAAGTCTCCTAAATAAAAATTCTGACCTTTAAATCCCTGCATTTTTGAGGCACGGTGTAACGTGATGTAGGAGTGTGGTTTTCCCCATCCACTGAATTGATTGACAGCTGCATATTAACATGTCTCTTTAGTGACGCATATAATCATATCCATAAGGTAGGACTTGCAAAGAAACTGAGATTAAAAAAATCTGTTCAACTCTGTGATCAGCTGCACCTCAAGAAAGAGTTTTACAAGTTTAAAACGTTTTTAAAATGGTGCATGTTTGTAATAATGTAGAGAAAACTGTAAAATCGCTGTTAATCATGCTGGAATCACCACAGCTGCATAGTGTCAGTACAACATTATCATAATTTTGTAGATTAACTTAACGGATATCCATACAGCAGTGTAGAGGCCTGCATTCCCGGGAGCCGCAGGACCCGACCAGATTTTTTGCAGCTCGGGAATAAATTTCTGAATAAAACGTGGTAGCGGTCGGTAACTCTGGTGTAATAGCGTTCCTGAAAGATAGAGAGAGGAAGCGAGCACGCCCTCATCCGCCATGGTGCTGTGTGTCACTTGTTATAGGCCAGGGATGTCCAAGCTCGGTCCTGGTGGGCTTGTGTCCTGGAGATTTTAGGTGCATTCGACATGAAGCTCAGCTGCAGCCGGTGATCAACGAGATTAGCCGAGCGCAGGCAGGGGCGGAGTTGAAAACGGAGCCGTGAAGACGGACAGCTGGACACTTCGGGACTCAAAGTTGCTGGAGTCATAATGACCGATCACATGGCGTCATCATATTTTTTTTTGTTATTTTTATTTATAACTACATAACATTTACAAATAAAACAGAATACAGTCTCTACAAACTGTAGCTCCTTTTTAAACAATAAGGGAGAATTATGAATAACATATAACAAATGCATGAGAGAAATAAGAGGAAATGAAGGGTTAATATAAACATAAAAACGAACAGGTCTATTAAATACAAAGCAATAAGCATAAATTCTAGGAGTTAAACATCAACCTTTAGGCTAATACTTCTTGTTTGAATATGCTAAAAAAGGGTTTACACGTGTACATTTATAGATATAAAAATGTCCAATGTAAAAAAGCAAAACAAGGTGTTTTGATTAGGTCTTAATAAATGAGATTATTTTGGATAATGAATGCATTTTCAAAAAAGCATTTTAATCCAAAAAGATTGTGTTGAAAAGAACAAAAGGTAAAGTAAGTGAGCTATGTAGAAGTTTCCCAGAAAGAGCAGGTAGCCTTTAAACTTCTAGACAGGAAATAAAATATATATTTATTTTATAATAATAATAAAACCATTTTATAATTATTTAATAAAATAGTTTTTTAGCTTAATTTGTTAAGAGAGCTTTAGGGTGGCAGGATCAATGATGATGATTATTTTATTTCAAGTCTGTAAGACTTATTTGAGTTCATATTTAGGTTATTCACTAAAATATACACTAAAATATATCATTTAAATCGTTCATGGAGATGAGTGCAGTAAATAGTCTGTATAAAAAAGTTAAAAATAAACCTGTGCAAACAAGCTAACCTTTATAACCAGATTATTTAACAAAAGATGATAACTGCAGTCAAATATTTGTAGTCTTTTAATAAGCAAGATGTGTACAGGATAGAGAGGGTGTGAAAAGTGAATTGTTTGTTTTGAAACTTTTGAATCGGAATTTGTCCAATTATAAACCCGAAATACACGTGTTTGTTGTCATGTGGTGAACTCGGCCAATCGTGTAATATCGGTGTCGTCATCAAAGCTCCTGCAGTCGCTCTTCAGAAGCTGCATGGTCTGAGTTTGCTGTCTGATCTCGGAGCGCTGTTGCGGTACTTTGATGCCACATGTGACAGTCACGTGGCGTCAGCGCAGCATCCGGACAAGATTTCTAACCAGCATGCACCGCTTTAAGACAGATTTCAATCGATCTGCGCAGCGCTGCATGAAGTCGAACGCACCTTTTAGCTCCAAGCCTAATCAAACACACCTGAACCAGCTAATCAAGCTCTTACTAGATATACTAGAAACATCCTGGCAGGTGTGTTGAAAGTTGGGGATAAACTCTCCAGGACACCGGCCTTCCAGGACCGAGTTTGGACACCCCTTTTATTGGCTGTCTGGACTCTGTAGCATCCAGCTGGGTGTTTTTTGGGAGGCATATTTATCGCTATACAATTTTACTTTATTTTTTTTTTTTGGCTCAATATACCTGCTATGTGTATAGAAATAATGGTGATATGATATATGAAAAACAATCGGTAGTTGGCAAATATATTGAGTGGATATGTTTGTAAATCTGACTTTGAAAGAGTCTCACCAGTCACAAACCTTAACGCTTGTGTCTGTTTAAGGCGGCACTCATGTCTCATCACAAAGGGGCAAACAAAACCGAACAATCCCCGCACATCCTAAAGTTATCTCTCTCTTGGTAGTACCCAATTTTAGCGTGAGATTTTAGAAACCAGGTCAAAATTTAACGGGAAAGGTCGGGGCGGGCAGCAGGTGAACAAAGGCTGAATATATGGAGGGAGCGGTCGGGTGTGGAATAAATCCTGGCAGGAGTGGGACTAGAAATTAAGTCCCACACAGATCTCCGCAGTGTATATTAACTTGTATCGTGTAACATTTGCTTTTTTAGATATTTGCTTTATATAAGCAGGATACCAAAGTAATAGTTCACTTGTGCAATAAAATGCTGGATGTTGTTGTAAAATTTTTTGCATTTATTCTTCTGCAGACACTGAGTGCAGATCTCAGCGGCTTCATCAGAGGAGTAACAAAAACAAAAATGCTTTACGGAGAGTTTTGCTTAGCACACAAGTGAAGGTCAGTCCAACACGTATAAGTCTCGCAAAGCTGAAGTGACTATTTCTTGTTTAGCATTATTTTTAAGAGCCTTTATAGCTCCTTCATTACCCATCCACAGAATCAGCTCATCAACATGAATGTTCCAAAGAAAGAAAACTCACAGATTGAGGGACCGTCATTCTGTAATTCATATGGCTTTAAAGTCAGTATGCAGAACTTGCAGGAGGCCAAAGCATTGCATGAGGTAGGACTGATTTTCACTGATTTCAGATCAGAAAAAAAAAATCAATGAAAGCTTCAAGAAAATAAAAAGCATTTCGACTTCAACTTGGTGTTAAAATATTTCTAGGATATTTGGGAAAGCTTGTCTGTTTCCATTTCACTCATTTTAAGTTTTAATTACGTTGCTGTAGGTACAGCACCTCACACTGATGAGTATGGAACTCCATGCAAGAACACGTCGCAACCTTGAGCCTGACCCTGAGTTTGACCCAATTTGTGCCTTATTCTACTGTCTGAGTTCTGATGTGCTTCTCCACGATTCTGGCACTACTCGGATAGAGGGTGCTATTGTTATTGATAAAGAGAGTTGTACTTCAGCTCAAGGTGAGTGTATTGTTTTCTGTTTACTCGAGTGTCCTTTTGATATGGATATGGAAACTATTTAACTCTCCTTTATGCTGACGTTGTAACTGTCATCAGTAGTTTTTTTTTATGACTTTTATCATTAGTCTTAGGCCACGTTTACATTAATGCGTTTTCGTTTTAAAACGCAGAAGTTTTGCTACGGTTACGCCTTCCGTCCACACTACGCTGGAGTTTTCGAGCGCAGAAAACGGAGCATTTTGAAAACGCTGGAGAGGTTGTTTTCTTTCTGAAACGCTGCTGCTCTGTCTCAGTGTGGATGGGGGAAAACGGAGGCGGGGCTGCTGAGATTCGCTACCTGATTGGGGCTTTTGTGTCATTGCGTATCCTTACCTTATTCGTCAAGCGCCTATCACATGACTATAACACATGGCTTTAACGCTACCGGAAGACAGCAGACCAGCCTTTACTGTAAACAAAAACATGGACACAGAAATGGGAGCGTTGTTTGCACTATTGTCTGTTTTAGGCACCATTGTGCAGTTATTCATTTGTTAAGTTTAGTAACAACTCGACCTCGTCGTCTGTCCACAAAAATACCTCTCTTGCTTTCTTTGCCATCGCGTTCATTGTTCAACTGGCGTTTGTTGACTAACAATAACCAAATGCAGAGCGAGACACATGGTTTCTGTTTATACTAGAACGTGCATGGCCAGAGTGCGCGAATGGTCACGTGAGATACGTTTTTGGTGGCGTAGTGTGGACGGAGATATGTTCAGAAACGCTAGTGTGGACACGAATCGTTTAAGATCTAAAACGCCGTTTTAAAACAAAAACGCACTAGTGTAAACGGGGCCTTAGGCCCCTTTACATTGATGCGTTTTCGTTTTAAAACCTATAGGTTTTGCTATGGTTACGCCATTCGTCCACACTACCCCGGAGTTTTCAAGCCCCGAAAATGGAACGTTTTGAAAACGCTGGAGAGGTTGTTTTCTTTCTGAACGCTGCTGCTCTGTCTCAGTGAGGATGGGGGAAAACGGAGGCGGGGCTGCTGAGATTCGCTACCTAATTGGGGCTTTTGTGTCATTGCGCATCCTTACCTTATTCGTCAAGCCCCTATCACATGACTATAACACATGGCTTTAACGCTACCGGAAGACAGCAGACCAGCCTTCACTGTAAACAAAAACATGGACACAGAAATGGGAGCGTTGTTTGCACTATTGTCTGTTTTAGGCACCATTGTGCAGTTATTCATTTGTTACGTTTACAAACAACTCGACCTTCGTTGTCTGTCCACAAAAATACCTCTCTTGCTTTCTTTGCCATCGCGTTCATTGTTCAACCGGCGTTTGTTGACTAACAATAACCAAATGCCTAGCGAGACACATGGTTTCTGTTTATACTAGAACGCGCATGGCCAGAGTGCGCAAATGGTCACGTGATATACTTTTTGGTGGCGTAGTGTGGATGGAGATGTGTTCTGAAACGCTAGTGTGGACGCGGATCGTTTTAGATCTAAAACGCCGTTTTAAAACGAAAACGCACTAGTGTAAACAGGGCCTTAAGCCTTAGGCCCCTTTACACTAATGCGTTTTCGTTTTAAAACGCATAAGTTTTGCTTTGGTTACGCCATCCGTCCACACTACCCTGGAGTTTTCAAGCACCAAAAATGGAGCGTTTTGGAAACGCTGGAGAGGCTGTTTTCATTCTGAAATGCTGCCGCTTTGTCTCAGTGTGGATGGGGGAAAACGGAGACATCTGAAAACGGAGGCGGGGCTGCTGAGATTCGCTACCTGATTGGGGCTTTTGTGTCTTTGCGTATCCTTCCCTTATTCGTCAAGCCCCTATCACATGACTATAACACATGGCTTTAACGCTACCGGAAGACAGCAGACCAGCCTTCATTGTAAACAACAACATGGACACATGGACACAGAAATGGGAGCGCTGTTTGCACTATTGTCTGTTTTAGGCGCCATTGTGCAGTTATTCATTTGTTACGTTTATTAACAACTCGACCTCGTCGTCTGTCCACAAAAATACCTCTCTTGCTTTCTTTGGCATCGCGTTCATTGTTCAACCGGCGTTTGTTGACTAACATTAACCAAATGCCAAGCAAGACGCATGCTTCCTGTTTATACTTGAAAGCGCATGCCCAGAGTGCGAGAATGGTCACGTGATATATGTTTTTGGTGGCGTAGTGTGGACTGATATATGATCAGAAACGCTAGTTGAACTGCAGATCGTTTTTTATCTAAAACGACGTTTTAAAACTAAAACGCACTTGTGTAAACGGGGCCTTAGTGATGGGTTTTAAACAATTGGTTACGCATGTGAAAGAGCACAGATTTGCTTGTGATTCAGGCATTAGTCAGCGGTTTCTCAAAACTCGTCATTGAGTCAAAATCAGGGCTAAAATCATGCAGTCTGAGCTCTGCATTAGGGGGTTTCATTCGTCTCGCTGAATGAGACATAAAGTTTGGTAAAAAGATTCAAACTTCTAATCACTATACAGTCTTGCGTGATGTTTTACATAATATTAAATGTGTCTGTTTCAACATTATAGCTTGTTGTATTTTTTCAGCTTCCAGAAGTTCGACACCTTTTCTTTTTAGGTGCGGTGTGACAGGACTGCCGGTGACCTACACCTGTGATGAGAAGGAGCTGTTTGAAGAGGTCTCTAACATAATTAGGAAGTAGGTTTTTTATTTTCCTTTTTTAATTACGCTGCTTTGTTTCTGTCGGTTATTCCTTCATGTTAATAATAGACAAGTTCTATTATCTCTACTATTCTAAATGATTAGAACGCTAGTATTTTCATCAACTAAAAATTATTCTGTTTTGATATTTATGTCAAAGCAGTTCACAGGGTATGCCACATTTCAGGGTAATGCTTATTAATTTAGTTTGAAGATCTTAATACAAAAGGATCTGCTATTTTGAAAAGTTTGGGTTGTTCAGATGTGACCATTACCCATATCTCCCAGCCTGACCAGCTAAAACCAGGCTGGAAATGGCTGGAAACTAGCCTGGAAATGGCCAAAACCCCTCTAAAACCAGCCTGGTTGACCAGCTAAAACCAGCCAACCAGCCTAGGCTGGTTTAAGATGTTTTTTTCAGTAGGGTAATGTATCTCAATACATAAAAGGCTTTCTTTTCTTACTGCACACTCATTCGTTCATTAATTTATTCATTCATTTTCTTATCGGCTTAGTCCTTTCATTAATCTGTGGTCATCACAACGGAATGAACCGACAACTTATCCAGCATATGTTTTACGCAGCTGCAACCCATCTCTGAGAAACATCCATTTACACTCATTCACACTCATACACTACGGAATTGGACTGTGGGGTAAACCAGAGCACCGGAAGGAAACTAACGCAAGCGCGGGGAGAACATGCAAACTCCACACAGAAATGCCAACTGACTCAGCTGAGGCTCGAACCAGCAACCTTCTTGCTGCAAGGCTACAGCACTACCTACTGCATCACCGCGTCGACCATACTGCACACTTATCATTTGTTAGATAGTTCTTTTTTTTTTACTATTATAACTTTTATCATTGTATGTGATTTTACACCTGAAACAGTCAATATGGCTGTCCAGAAAGCATGCTAGTTTGTGAAGGTGAGTACTCCTGACTTGTCATAACAATCACCTTTTCAGGTATGACCCAGACATTCTTGTTGGCTATGAGGTCCAGATGCATTCTTGGGGCTATTTACTACAGCGTGCTTCAACGCTTGGTGTGAACTTGTGCCAACAACTATCCCGTGTGCCAGGTAAGGTTATAGTTCACTTTCTTGCCCTGTACATTCTGACAATAGTTTCAAGTTGCAGTTGCAGATTTGGGAAATGCTAACTTTAGCCTGATAACATTGAAAACATGCATCCATCCCGACATTCAAACTGTTTTCCAAAACCACAATATATAAACATCTACTCAGTGTTGGGCAGTAGCGTCGCCCCAAGTACTGATGCTACTAGTTTAACCACATTTCTCAGTAGTGTGGTG
>NC_133195.1:3350000-3462500 GCF_049306965.1 Danio rerio | reverse complement strand
AGCACAAACCAAGCATGAAGACAAAGGAATTGTCTGTAGACTCACCGAGACAGGATTGTTGAGGCACAAGGCTGGGGAAGGTTACAGAAAAATTTCTGCTGCTCTGAAAGTTCCAATGAGCACAGCGGCCTCCATCATCCGTAAGTTGAAGATGTTTGGAACCACCAGGCCTGTTCCTCTTCTCATCTGAGTGATTGGGACCTTATGCTGTGTTCACACTAGACGCGGAATATGCGGATAATTTGCGCATAATGCCGTCACAAACTGAAGCAAACTAGCGGACGCGTCAAGTATAAACCAGGCTTAAGGGTGGCCACATCCCATGGTAAAGCCATTTTTTAATAGTTAATTGTCCCTCCCTTTACAAAGGAAAAACATCAGCCGATTTTGAGTGAAAATAAGAAAAGTAATACATTGGTTGCTATCTAATTTTTATACCTCGTATTCCATAACCTATTTCACCATCTTTAAAAGAATGATCTTGTGGCCCCTTTCAAAGTCTTCTGATGCTTTTTGCCCCTTAATAAGAACCTGTTTTAAACTCATCCAGTCAGAACCATCATCAGCCTGACATTTGACTCTCTTTGTGTGTTCTCAGTCCTCAGTGCGCAGGGGTGTCCTTCCCAGAATGCTGGAGGAGATTTTGAAGACAAGGATTATGGTGAAGCAGTCCATGAAGGCGTACAGGAATGACAAAGCTCTTTCACGGCTGCTAGATGCCAGGCAGCTTGGCCTCAAGCTTATTGCTAATGTCACTTTTGGTTATACTTCTGCCAACTTCTCAGGACGTATGCCCTGTGTTGAGGTATTCACTATAACTTTATATTTTAACCCTTAATGTCCTAGAGGTGTTTAGTGGGCACCTAATGGGCCTGTGTTATTATTATTTTTTTTTAAAGCAGTTTTATTGTTATTTTAGCAGTCAACCTCAAGTGTTGCATATTATTTTAAACAGGAGAACCTGAAGCTTCTATCTGTGTCATTTAAAGGTCCAGTCTTAAATATTTTTGGGTCCAAAAACATATGAACAGACAGAAAATATTCCAGAATTTTAAGAAAAACGTTTTTTAAAAAAAGTGGCATTTTCTAGTTATTAGCCGTGCGTAAAGTTACAGCCTATGGGCTCTATTTTGACGGTCCATGCGCAAAACGCAGGGCGCAAACGCTTTCAGGGCGTGTCAGACAGCGTTTTTGCTAATTTAAGGACGGGAAAACCTGCTTTGCGTCATGGCGCATGGTCTAAAAGGGTTGAGTTTATTTTCTTAATGAGTTACAGGTGTGTTTTGAGAATAAACCAATTAGAGTCTCATCTCCCATTCCCTTTAAGAGCCAGCTGCGTCACGCCAAGAGCGCATTCGCTATTTACAGGACGCAAAGTAAGTCTAAGTGGAAAAAATGAGCTTTTCACAAGCAAACAGTTAACAGTTTATTAACAGAAAACAGTTAAACAGAGCATCTACTGCATGAGAATGAGAGATAATGGATCCACTTTCACATTCGCTCTTGGATAGGGAAACCTTTACGCACAGACATCAATTAATCTATAAATAATTAATTTTGTTTGTTAAGCGCAAATATTCGTTTCAAAACTATTTCTAAATTCAGTTCTAATTTCCAGCAAACGAATAAATGAACAATAATAACAAAGTGTGTTCAAAAACCTGAGTTATATCCTAAAACACATGCTGTGCCCCATATGATCTAAAACCTGACAGGTGGGCAAATCTAAGCTTGTTTTTAATAAAACAAATATAAATATGGATATAATAAATAATACTGCTAATAATAATAACATTATACAAAAGCAAATTGTTATGAATAAACTGAAAAAGCCTCCCGAGATGAAGAAGACATAAAAGCAGTGATTTTTCATATTTATGTAGGCTAGAAAATAATATGTTTTGTAATATTTTAATCCTTTATATTTATATCCTATATCTATTCTTAGTATATCCTATATATATCCTTAATATTTACATTTTTTCATATGTAAAGATGTTTGCCTATTGCTCTCTTGTGTGTATTAAGCAGTGTGTAAGCGAGGCGCAACTCTGTGCTGGAGTTTAGACCGGGTTAGTTTTGGTCTAATGAAAAATCTATTATAGATTCTCAAAATAGCAACGCGCCAGCGGTCCGCCTCAGAACGCCTTCCTTTTTAGAGCAGAACGCCTATGGGCGCACATATGAGTGCTAATGCATTTGCTATTTAAACAGCGTAGCGCAACGCCTCAAAACAACTCTTGCGCCAAACTGAAACT
Source organism: Danio rerio (assembly GCF_049306965.1). NCBI lineage: Eukaryota > Metazoa > Chordata > Actinopteri > Cypriniformes > Danionidae > Danio > Danio rerio. The sequence continues at coordinate 3,460,242 of NC_133195.1, read as the reverse complement.
ACCAAAAGACCATTGCGCCATGCCTTGCGCCACACTGCGCCGGGTGTATGATAGGGCCCTGTGCCTCATTCCGGGTTGTTCAAATAGTTGATTGCTGGTCCACAAAGTGAAACCTATGCTTATTGGTTGAGAGAGAGCGAGTTTGAACCAATCTTTGCATGGAGGAGGGACAATGCATCAATGCATCATGTCTGGTTTGTCCAGAGACACAAGCCACGAGCGTTCCTTTGTCAAATCAGTGTTGTCAAAATGTGATGACGTATCCACACTGATTCCGGAGCCTCCGAAGGTCCGTGAATGTAATGTTTTACAGCGATGGAAAGCTGAGACTCTTTTTTTTTTATGCCAATCTTTGAATTGTACGGATCGGATCAGCGGATCAAAAGTGATTAAACATTTAAGAATAATACTTATTTTTAGCCGCCGCCGGCTGTTTTGGTCTTTAAGGGTTGAAGCGGTGGCCCACAGTGTATTTTTAAGGCTTGGTAGTGTTTATAAGATGCGTGCTCATGCTTTACTCACATCAAAATCACATTATTTTTTCAGATATCTTACTTTGATCATATACAGCTACTCGGCTAACAGGGAAATGTAGGGATTTAAGATGAACAGTTAATAAAAAAGTCTGGTTTGTCGGATGAAGAGAAGTTGTGCGTGTGTGTGTGTGTTTGTCTGTACATCTGAACTGAGTGTACTAAAACTCCCTCCTCACATTTCAGGTGGGTGACAGCATCGTACACAAGGCTCGAGAGACACTGGAGAGAGCCATAAAGATGGTCAACGACACAAAGAAGTGGGGGGCACGTGTTGTCTATGGAGATACAGACAGGTGATGATAAATATTTCAATGGATTTTCGACCTATGGTCAAGTGGCTGCACTGTTAGTTTTGTAATTAATCAGTTTCTTTAGATTTCTAATTCCATCCCATTGCAGTCTCATGCGAGCCCTTTTCATACACAAGTATATAGTATAGAGCAGGGGTCACCAAACTTGTTCCTGGAGGGCCGGTGTCCTGCAGATTTTAGCTCCAACCCTAATCAAACACACCTGATCAAGCTAATCATGCTCCTACTAGATATACTTGAAACACCCAGGCAGGTGTGTTGAGACAAGTTGGAGCTAAAACCTGCAGGGCACCGAACCTCCAGGAACGAGATTAGTGACCCCTGGTATAGAGTAAATCAGCCAATCACAGTGTGATGCAGACACTTCCTCCTGAGACTTGATCAACTGTTGTGGTGAACCAATTAAAATCCAGCTGAATCTTTTTGCTGCATTCTGATTAGAAACTCAAAGAAATCCCTGCAATGCCTGAACATGCAAGAATGTCAGGTCAGCAATACCTATACATCTGCAGACAAAATCAAAATCTTTACACCCAAAGTGCTTCACAGTCATGAGGGGGGGTCTCTCCACACCACCACCAGTGTGCAGCATCTGCTTGGATGATGCGACCGCAGCCACAGGACAACGGCACCAGTGCGCTCACCACACACCAGCTATTGGTGGAGTGGAGAGACAGTGATAGAGCCAATTCAGTTGATGGGGACGATTGGGAGGCCATGATAGCTTAGGCCCGATGGAGGGACTTTGGCCAGGACACCAGGGTTACACCCCTGCTCTTTCACAAGAAGTGCCATGGGATTTTTAATGACCACAGAGAGTCTGGACTTCAGTTTAACGTCTCATCCGAAAGACGGCGCCCACTGACAGTATAGTGTCCCCTTCACTATACTGGGGCATTAGGACTCAGGCGGACCACAGGTTGAGCGCCCCCTGCTGGCCTCACTAACACCACTTCCAACAGCAACCTAGTGTTCCCATGTGGTCTCCCATCTAGGTAGTGACCAGGCTCAGCCCTGCTTAGCTTCAGTGAGTAACAGGTCTTGGGCTGCGAGTGATATGGCTGTGGCAGTGACAGTGATTCCAGTCTCTCTCTCTTTCTCTCTTTCTCTCTCTCTCTCTCTCTCTCTCTCTCTCTCTCTCTCTTTCTCTCTCAGTATGTTTGTGTTGTTGAAAGGAGCAACCAAGGAACAGGCATTTAAGATTGGTAATGAAATTGCAGAGGCGGTCACTGCTACCAACCCCAAACCCATCAAGCTGAAGTTTGAAAAGGTTTGTGAAGATTTTTTAAAGCGTATATTACATCTATGATTTGAAAAGGTGTGCACTCGCTTTTAAGTGTGGAATCTGTTTTAAATGTCATGATTGTGTGTTCATCTTTCATCTGTATGCATGCTTGTTTTTCGGCAGGTTTACCTTCCATGCATATTACAGACTAAGAAGCGCTATGTTGGGTACATGTATGAAAGTGTGGATCAGGAAAACCCAGTCTTTGACGCTAAAGGCATTGAAACTGTACGCCGTGATGGCTGCCCTGGTGTTTCCAAGGTAACAAGCATTCCAGAATTCTTATTCTTTTCGTGTTAACTATAATTATACTGCCACTTTCTTGTTTGATGTGACAATGTAAGTCCATAGTAACCGAGTTCAGCTTGTGATTCAGCAGCTAGATGAAGATTTGTTGGCCAGTTTTGGTAAGGGTAGCACGCAATGGATCTAGGATCTTTAATGTCCTGTAGAAAATTTGTGTACTCATAAAAATAAACAAAAAGAGTATGTACAGTTGAAGTCAAAATTATTTGCCCCCCTGTTTATTTTTTTCCCCGTTTTCTAATTATTAGAAAGCAGATTTTTTTTTCAACACATTTCTAACCATAATAGTTTTAATAACTCATTTCTAATAACTGATTTATTTTCTCTTTGTCATGATGACAGTAAATAATATTTTACTAGATATTTTTAAGACACTTCTATACAGCTTAAAGTGACATTTAAAGGCTTAACTAGGTTAATTAGGTTAACTAGGCAGGTTAGGGTAATTAGGCAAGTTATTGAATAATGTTGGTTTGTTCTGTAGACTATCGGGAAAATAATGTGCATGAAGGGGCTAATCATTTTGTCCTTAAAATGGTTTTAAAAAAAGAAAAAACTGCTTTTATTCTAGTCGAAATCAAACAAGAATAACAAATAAGACTTTCTCCAGAAAACAAATAAGACTTTCTCCAGAAGAAAAAACATTATCAGACATACTGTGAAAATTTCTTTGCTCTGTTAAGCATCATTTGGGAAATATTAAAAAAAATAAATTCAATGGGGGGCTAATAATTCTAAAAAACAATAATTATTAAACAATAATTATTAATTAATAATAAAAAAATAAATTGTGGCTAGTGGAAATGACGAATGGCTACTAATGGTGGAAAACTACCAGCCACAGTTGGCGTTTCTGTGTGGAGTTTGCATGTACTCCCTGCGTTCGCGTGGGTTTCCTCCGAGTGCTCCGGTTTCCCTCACAGTCCAAAGACATGCGGTGCAGGTGAATTGGGTAGGCTAAACTGTCTGTAGTGTATGAGTGTGTGTGTGTGTGGATGTTTCCCAGTGATGGGTTGCAGCTGGAAGGGTATCCGCTGCGTAAAAAAAACTTGCTGGATAAGTTGGCGGTTCATTCCGCTGTGGCGACCCCGGATTAATAAAAGGAATAAGCCGACAAGAAAATGAATGAATGAATGAAATATGGCCATCTCGTTATTATTCAACTTCCATCTAACATGGCTTTTTACACTGTTGCACTTTCTTCTCTAGTGATTATTAACAATGAAAAAAGATTTTGGGGTCTCAGCCACCAAACACCGCACAAACTTGAAATGCGTTTGTTATTTTGACACTGATTTAAAAGGAAGCTAAAAAACTGCAAGAGGCAACCAGGCCAAAACAGCAAACGTCTGAATATTAGGAGGAACAAATTAACTTGCCTAAAACAGCCCAAACACAGGAGAAAACACATTTACCAGCAGAAAATGGTGCCCACAAAGAAAAACATGCAACAGCTAAATAATTTCAACAGTTTCATTTGAACTGTCAGGTTTTAACACAAGTAACACACATGTGAGGCTTTAAAGTGATTTAAATGCTTCAAATAAAAATTCTATTATCATTTTATTCACTTTTGACTTGTTACAAACCATTTTTTCTCTTTGTTAAATGTAAAGGAAGATATATTCAAGAATGTTGGAAACCTGTACCCTCTTAGTTAAACCCATTTATTCATGTTTTAATCAGTCAAGTTATAAACGTATGATGAATTAAAATGAAAACACCTGCGACACCTCTCCAAAAACAGACCATTTTAACGAGTCTTGTAGATGCTTCATAATTGGTGTTGTAAATGTGAGGGAATGTGTTGAGGATTACCTTCTGGTTTAAATATAATAATATTGTTTTTACGTATTTATTTTGATTGTTTAGATTTTGGAGCGATCACTGAAGCTACTTTTTGAGTCGCGTGACATTAGCCAGGTGAAGCAGTATGTGCAGCGCCAGTGCGTGAAGGTGGTAGAGGGCAAAGCCAGCATGCAGGATCTCACCTTTGCCAAGGAGTACAGAGGCAGCGGATCATACAGACCAGGGGCTTGTGTCCCTGCCCTGGAACTCACAAGGTGAGTGAATGTGTGAGTGTATTTGGAAAGGTGGGTACATGGGACTGGCCAACACAATCTCACGGCAATTCGTAAGTTTTTCATTTAGTGGCTAATTCGTATGAATTTGTACGATCTAATTCGTACAATTTAGTACGATTTTCTTATCCCCCAATGATGGTTGGGGTTAGGGGTGGGGTCAGGTGCCACGCCTCCTTTTTAAAATCGTACCATTTTGTACGACTGAACTCGTACGAATTAGCCACTAAACTGGCAAAACGTAAAATACTTACGTTTTCTCGTGAGATCAGGCTGGACTGGCACATTTTATGTGGATACCACATTGAAAGCCAGTAATAGTACCTACATTTAGCAAATGTCCTAAAATATGTAGGACAGTGTGCATCTATATAATCATATTATCCTTTTCTCTACATCAGCAGCAGGTTTCCTAAGTATAATTAGATTTTTGTTATTTCCATATCTGGTAATTATGGGGGGAAAAAACTTTTGTATAAGAAGATAACACAAGTAAACGCATCATGCAGTTTTGAAATGAAGGTTTTTATTATTAACGAAAAACCATAGACTGTAAAATATATGGATGTAGTATCCGTGACGTCACCCATAGGTTTCTAAAGAGCACATAAGAAGCCACAAGTAGGCGTGGCCAACCGTCACCATTTTGGTCACGCGTCATCACACCCACGGCGGGACACCAAACAAGGGCAAAGAGGCGGAGAGTGAGCGGAGCTACAGACACCTGCTGGCATTTATCTTGGACCTGGTTCAGACACACTTTACTTTGGGAGAAACGCTTAATACTTTATAACCTGTGAGTCGTTTGTGTTCTGACCACTTGTGCTTGGTTGTATACTATATTAATAAAGTGTTTAGACTTTTAAAAACACTGCTGTAATACATTGAGCCACTAAACAATGTTCTTATGACGTTTTTCAACAGGAGGAAAACGCAAATTACTTCCAAACTCTTCAGATTTAGTCTGTGTTAGTTACTGTAAGACTATTGATGAAATCCAGCATAACACTGTATGACAACACTTCAGATGACTGATCTAGAGCCTACAGCTAATCAATCTGTCAGATTCTGCAGTGCATTACAGCTCTAAATATAAATATAAACGATAAATGATCTTAAATAAAACAAATACATGTATAGAGATGGTATATAAGTATATAACTTTACTCACATGGGAAACGGAGGCCACGTGAATGGTTTGTGAGCACAATTAAGTGCACTCAGCATGCCATGCCATCTGATAATTGTAGGAAACAAATCCAAAAGGCAGTTGACTGTGTAAAGCCACATAAAACAACACAGAAATATGATAAATATGCTGAGTTCAGTGGCTAATCTGCAGGATTCACCTGAGGTGACGTGACGGCGACCAACGAGACCTAGCTGTCACTCAAGTGGCCACGCCCTTAATTATGCATACTTAATATAACTTAATATAAAGGAAACGGATGAGTTATAAAAAATTCACCCCCTCACAGTTGTCATGAAGGGTAATATTAGCTGTATTAACCAAAATCTTTTACATGATTTGATTACTCTTTGTGTCTTTCCCTTAGGCGTATGATGGCGTTTGATCGACGCTTAGAGCCACGTGTTGGTGAACGTGTGCCGTATGTTATTGTGTACGGGTCTCCAGGAGTACCACTTATACAGCTGGTTCGTCGTCCTTTAGAGGTCCTACAGGACCCCAGTCTTCGCCTCAATGCCACCTATTACATCACCAAGCAGATCTTGCCACCACTCGCACGAATTTTCAACCTGATTGGAGTCGATGTGTTCAGCTGGTACCACGAGTTGCCGAGGGTTAGTACTTTATCTGTTTGTCCTTTAACATACAGTTGAAGTCAGAATTATTTGCCCCCCTGTTTATTTTTTTTCCCCAATTTCTGTTTAACGGAGAGCAGATTTTTTTTTTCAACACATTTCTAATCATAATAGTTTTAATAACTCATCTCTAATAACTGATTTATTTTATCTTTGACAGTATGTAATATGACAGTATGTAAGATGACAGTAAATAATATTTGACTAGATATTTTTCAAGACACTTCTATACAGCTTAAAGTGACATTTAAAGGCTTAACTAGGTTAATTAGGTTAACTAGGCAGGTTAGGGTAATTAGGCAAGTTATTGTATAACAGTGGTTTGTTCTGTAGACTATCGAAAAAAATATATAGCTTTAAAGGGGCTTCTAATTTTGACCTTAAAATGGTCTTTAAAAAATTAAAAACTGCTTTTATTCTAGCCGAAATAAAACAAATAAGACTTTCTCCAGAAGAAAAAATATTATCAGACATACTGTGAAAATTTCCTTGCTCTGTTAAGCATCATTTGGGAAATATTTGAAAAAGAAATTCAGTGGGGGGCTAATAATTCTGACTTCAACTGTACGTCAATTGTAAAGGCTCATTTATACTTGACTCGAGTATACTTCACTCATGTATACTATTTATACTTGACTGCAAGTTTGCTTGGGTGTGCATGCATTGTGAAAGTGACATCAGTGTGGTCTTGGTGGATGTTTGCTGTGGGTGAACGTCAGGGCCGGCCTGTGGCATAGGCAGTATAGGCAAATGCTAAGGGCGCTGTACATCCAGGGGGCGCCAGAATTGAGCGCGGTTAAGTTGGTTTTGATATTCCTGACACATTCATTGATAGATGGCAATAACTCTAAAACCTCTTAGCCTAAAAAGATCTAAAGTGTGTTTCCTACAAAAAGACAAAGCTGGTTATGTTTCACAGCTGTCTTTTTCTTTTTTTTTTTCTTCGCTCGACATTACGAGCACTGCTCCGTTTAGCCGGGGATATGCGTTTAGCCGGGAGAGCTCGCCCAGAGTGGAGCTCTCAGTAAGGGACCGTCGGAAAAGTGCTTTTCTTTTTCGTTTTTTTTTTCTCCGTCCTGCGTATTTTATTTTAAACACAACTCATTTTCTCTTAAATGAGCACAAACGGTTACTAAAGTACTCGAATGCTTCATTCGCTCATTCATATAGATCTGTGCATTCTTACATGAACACCTCTGTTATCAAACAAAACACAATGAGAGATTCATTTGCTGCTCTTCACTAAATAACTATAGTAACTTTAATCAATATGCAAATACAATTAAAAGTTAAATAGATTTTATAGCTTTATTTAATTTCTGTATAAGCCATTGTTTTTAATAGGCTAAACCTTTTATTTTATTGTCAATATTTTCTATTGTTTGCTATGTATTCTATCATTTGAAGCTATTTGTTGTCCCATATTTTTTTACATCCCAACCTTGACAGATATGGCATATTATTGCTAATCACTAAATAGCTATAGTGCTATCTGTAAGTTTTAGCGTCAGCTAATGTTATGGAAGGGCAAAGATGTTAGGAAAAATAGTAATAGTAATGTAACTACCGCCATCATTCCTTCCTCAAGCAAATGTGTAAATATTAGATCTATTCAGCGATAACGTTAATTGCATTGGCATATTTATCTGACGTTTTCTCAGCTTGTAGTAGTCGATCAAAAAGCTATTTAGTTTCTTATGACTACACTAGCAGTGGAATTTACTGCTATGTGACGGGGCGCCACCTGAAATCTTGCCTAGGGCGCCAAATTGGTTAGGGCCGGGCCTGGTGAACGTGGCATCATTTCGGCTGGCGATGTGCACAACAATTGTTGTAACTTCAAAGCAGCTCTGCGTATGACAACTTTAAACGTGACAACACCTTTAACGTCACGACACACCAAACTGATGCCAAACAACAAGCGCCGATGAAAACCAACTGTGTTGTTGAATTTCGTCAGGCACGTCTGGTTTCGTCTGGACCAAAAAGCTGCACATGAACGCACCAAACGGACTGCAGCAGCCTGAAATGTGAACGTGTGTTCTGTGCCTGTGTGATAAGATGTATTTCCACAACCTATAGCCCATTTTCTTATCCCTTACATCGATGGAAAAAAAAACTCACAATAACAGGTCACCGGAAGTTTATCAGTATGTAAACAACACTAGCTCGGCATATACCCTATTCAGTGCAGAACCAGGGTGTTTACACACTGTGAAACTATTTTAGAATCCAATCATTTGCATGTTTGACCTGCATTTAAAAGAACAAAACACTTGCTAATTAATCATCATTTGCCTTTTTCCATTGCACAGGTGCAAAGGGCTTGGAGCTTTACCAGCAGTGGAAGGGGAGAAGAAGGCACAAAAAAGGGCACCATCTCTCAGTACTTCACAACACTGCATTGTCCGGTTTGTGATGAGCTGACGCAACTGGGAGTGTGTGCACGTTGCCGGGCTGAACCACAGTGTGTTGCTGTCCACCTACACCAAGACTTGCGGCTTTGGGAAAGTCAGCAAGACCAGCTTTTGAAGGTAGGAGGTCTTGTTGCTTTAGTAGGCCAGGGTTTGTTCACAATTGAATATGTCAGGAGCCTCATGTACAAAGACTTGCGTTGAAATAATACTAAAACATTGCGTACGGACAGGGCTGTAAATGTGCGTAAATCCCACGCAAAATCCCACACATATTCATAATACATCGGAATTAACGTGAAACGCTCAAGCGCCCCTCCCTGCCGCCTCCTCTGTATAAATATGGTAATGACTCCACTTTGGCAAAACCAAAGGAAAAGGCAATGGCAAAAGCAAGCAAGAAGAGAAACTTTACAGAGGGCTCTATTTTGACGGTCCATGCGCAAAGCGCAGGGCGCAAACGCTTTCAGGGGGTATCAGAATGCATTTTCGCTAATTTAAGGATGGGACTAAGGACCAACGCACACCTCCCACCAGTGCCGATATACAGCCATATCGCACTGATACTCGTGTGATATTGCGTTTATACGTTTGAAAAAATGTAATTAGTTTAAAAAGGAAGGGGTTTCAGAAGATAAAAATAGATTAAGGTTGTTCTGACTTTGATTTTTGAAGACTAGATTTTGATAGTGTTCAATTTCATACGCTCTTAACTTGTTTCAGTTGCACAAAAACACTTCATGTATTCCTTAATGAACAATGTTTAGGAAAATACAAATATAGAATTATACAAAGAAAATAGAATGAATATAAAGATATTACAATGATACAAATATACTTGCGAATATGCGCAAATATATTTACAACTACATAGTGTTGACCTTTATAGTTTAGGTTTTACTTGAAATAGTGAAATGAGAGTGCTGCAAAAGCTTTTGTGTCCTGTTCTAACAGGAATGGCAGTACAGCTGGGAGAGATCTTGCATCATCTGTACAGAAATGCCCTTTGTATAGACTTGAATTGACTTTTCTTCAGCCTGACCAAAGAGCATAGAATCACCAAGAGGCGACACTCTAGTGCAGTTTAGGAAACAGCCACTAGATGGCACAGCGGCCATTTTAGAATGAAAACTCTAATACAGGGGTGGCCAACCCTGTACCTGGAGAGCCACCTTCCTGCAGATTTCAGTTGCAACCCATATCAAACACACCTGCCTGTAATGATCACGTGGTGTTCAGGTCCTAATTAATTGGTTCAGGTGTGTTTGATATGGGTAGCAACTGAAATCTGCAGGAAGGTGGCTCTGCAGGAACAGGGTTGGCCACCCCTGCTCTAATAGAGCAACAGCATATTATAAATCTGTAAAATAATCTACTAAAAGTGCTGATGATTGTGAGGGTTAGTGTTTTATCGTCGTCTTTCAGGTTGTATCTCCGCTTCAATGCACTTTGTCTATGATTGTCGCCTCTTGGTCATTCTAAGCTCTTTGGCCTGACACTTGACGCATCCCTACTGAAAAATCCAGCTTAAACCTAAAAGAGGGGTTTTGGCCATTTCCAGGCTGGTTTCCAGCCATTTCCAGTCTGGTCTTAGCTGGTCAGGCTGGGAGATGACCAGCTAAAACCAGCTTGACCAGCCTAGCCAGGCGGAGAGCCCAGCCAAAACCAGCTATGTCCAGCTTAAACCAGCCTGGTCAAGCTGGTTTTAGCTGGATTTAGCTGGTCATTTTCCAGCCTGACCAGATAAGACCAGGCTGGAAGTGGCTGGAAACCAGCATGGAAATGGCCAAAACCCCTCTAAAACCAGGCTGGTCGACCAGCTAAAACCAGCCAACCAGCCTAGGCTGGTTTAAGCTGGATTTTTCAGCAGGGATGTTTACCTTTGAATGTGAAAGTGATCCTCTGTTGTTTGTATGTTGTGATTTGATCGACAGATCTGTCGAAGCTGCAGTGGCAGTGCAGAGCGCCAAGTGCCATGCGTCTCATTGGACTGCCCTATACTCTACAAACTGTCTCGTGTTAATAGGAATTTATCCCGGGGCCCATACCTTCGGCAGCTGGTTGAACAGTTCTTGTAGTTCAGCCATCTATCCCCCACACCCTGGCATTTTGTTGTGGTGCTTAACATTGTGTGCCGTTCATCTGAGGACGCCGAACTGATCCTGATGCACTGTTTACATTTCCTGTGTAGCTGTATTTTGAGTGTTTGACATTTCTGCTAATTGGCAAGTCGAAGGACATCATCATCTGCGCTGCAGCATTTTCAACATCAAGGGTATTCAATTCTAGCTGCGATTCTTTAGCAGCAGTGTTTGACTCTAGTGATGCTTCCTCTGTATTAGAGAAGTCTTGTAAATAGGCCTTGCATATAATGATCTAAACGTGAGGGGGGGAAACAAGGGTTGTTTGATTTTCCTGGCTCCGCTTCGGGATTTCACAGATTTTCGGAGAAAGAAGTGTCTTGTTTGTCCATCTTGCATATGGGGGAAAGTCCGAGCACAAGCAAATCAGTGTAAGCCTCGGACTTTTAAAGTACGCTTGATAATTTATTGCAAGAGTAAATATTATCTGTGTTGACAATTGTGATTTTAAAAACCCCTTTCCGATGCCTTCTCTGTTCTGATCCAGACACCTGTATAAAAACTCTGGATTGTTTTATATAGAGCTGCATAATCAGTGTTTGTAAATGTAAAAAAAAAAATACCAAGGTGCTTTGTTTTTAAAGAACATTGTGATGTAAAGTTGTATCAAATAAAACTCATTGCATATAACAGATACTTACTTTCTGCTGGAATTGACCCTTTGGTTGCTGTTATTATTCTTCATATTTGTGTGTACACTACTGTCATTCATAAGTCAAACGGGGCTTCAGCGTCAACGCTTGACTGAAGGCGTGTCTGAAGTTGAAGCTAACGCGATCGTCATAGCAGCGTTAGCCAATTAAATTCAGTCAGCAATAGGCCACTGTCTAGCTGGTGTATTTGCATACAGCGATCTGATTGGCGCTTGAAAAGTTGAGGTAGTCCCAACTTCTGTAGCGAGCAACGCCTCTAAAGCGGCGCAGACTCATCCACTATGCAGTTCGGCAACGCCTGACATCACCCATTCAAAGTGAATAGGAAGCATTGACGCTGACGCTCCGTGAGAATAGGGCGCAAGTCAACTAGTCATGCCTTACATTATTTCTGTCTCTGCAGTCTGTAATCACAATTCATCAAGTGTTACAGCACATTAAAGAAGAGATTTCCAATTTATACAGTAAAATTTATGTCAAAGACACCAACACATTTTCTGTTGTAACTGTGCCATGCAATAAAGTGACAATGGCTGCATTTACACTGCAGATCTTGATAATCAATTAAGTCACAAAATCGGAATTGACCATCAAGACCTGCAGCCGAAATGTGGCCGATGACTGTCATTTCATCTGGCATTAACTGATTAGGATCAGTTACAACAACAAAAGTTAAGTGAGAAATGAATCAGCAGTCATTTATTGGAAAATTAATATAATTGTCTTATGAACACAAAAATATAAAGGACTTGAGCAATGATTTCATCTACGATGTGTTCTTAGTACTATCTGACCACAAGCGCACACTACTTAATCCTTTCACAGCCCTCAAGACTAGTGTACTGGTATTGTGCTAGTTAGCTTAGAGTCAAATAAATAGCAGATGATGATCGATATTCCAGTTTCACAGCAACTGTCTGACAAATACGCTGATTTGCAATTACATCCTGATAACTCATTGAAATGCATGCAACTGGGAGTCAGAAAGCAGTGAATTAACTGAATCATGTGAACTTTTGGCTCGATACAAAATGCATTAGGCTTCAGGTGGATCTGGCGTGAAGGATTAAGCTCGCTGATGTGAAGGTTCATAGCAGCGGATTTTCAGTTCCTGGCTAAATGCCGAGACCTCTTGGATGTAGTGCAATCTATTAGTCTTTCCTCTCTCTGTTGAGAACTCTGTTTAGAGTTTGCTTCTAGGAGAGTCTGTGGAAAAGGACAGCATGTTAGGTTCTGACAGTGGGGACGCAACCAGGTGGACGTCAGGCACGCTGGCTGCAACATCAGCTGGCGGTGAGGATTTCGGAGAGCTCAACAGGCTGGCGTCATCCATTTCGATGACCTCAAAGTCTGCATCGTTGCACAGGTCGGCTTCGCTTTCGTTTTCCTCCTGCTCCTCCATGTTCTCCAGCAGGGCTTGGCGGTACTCGCTGTCGTCTGCATCCTTGATGGTGCATTTCCCTGAACTTTTCCGTAAGGTGACATTCCCTCCTGGTGAGGCTAGTTTGTATAGGACGGGGAACAGAATCGAAGTGAAGGTGGCTGTGCATAGCGTCAGGTACATCAGCAAGGGATGATTCTGCACATGCCCCAGTAAGAAGCCCAATAGTGCTGGGAGAACCATTTCTCCAAGAGCTGCGCCCACCACAAATATTGCAGCCGAGCGGCCGGTCACAGTCGTGTACTGCTCAACCCATGAAATCCCACTGGGAAAAGTTGTAGACATGGAGATGCCGTACAGAGCAGTGCAAGCCCAGAGCATAGGGTAGTTCTGGCTGAAAAGGCAAAGCAGGAGGGAGGAAACCGTGGTGCCCACTAAGCTCAGCAGAATCAGGGTGCCCGGATGTAGGCAGGCCGCAAAGAATATGGCCAGACCCCGACCGGCTGCGAATGCTCCCCAGAACAGCGAATTCAGTCCTGCTGCCTCGGTCTCCTCCATATGAACGTAATCCTTTCCGTAGGTGAATATAAAGGAACCATATGCCACCTCGCTTCCAACATAGAAAAAGAAGAACATGGACAGCAGGATTATGAGTGTGTTGTGGTGTTTGGAGAACTGCTGCTTTCCCGAGGCCGTCTTTGTCCTATTTGAGTTTGTGGAAATGCAGAAGTACAAGGAGAAAAAGAGAAGTGACACCAACAAAACAAAAGCGCCTATCACAATGTAGGCCCACATCCACGGTAGGTCGATCGTAGAGGTGCCCTTCGCATGGGAGAACGGCAAGACTGCGTCAATAGTCTTGGAGGCATGGCCAGACATCAGAGACGTGTTAGTGGAGGAATTGTGGTGGCCGAAGAGCAGCTTGGCTATGATTGGTGAGGCAAAGGCTCCAGCAGCAAAACTAAAATGCAGAGCCTGCATGTGAGGCCCAGCCTGCTCTCCCCACGTGTTCAGTATGAGAACGTTACCGCCTGTTGACAATCAGAAGCTCAGTTAGGGTAGCGCCTATTAAGGGATGTCTGCTGTTGTTAGCATGCATAGATATATACACTAGATATCGCATAGGGACCCTGAGCATGCGTCAATAGCGCCGCCACATTGGTACAGTGCTCCCAGGACAAGTGTCATTCAACCGCACTAGTCAAGACAGTGTTATTACGTGACGATGTGGGACTTTAGCGCTGTCTACAGGGGTTCGTTCTTCGTACGTGGATTACTCAGTTAGCTGGATTTGGATATTGACGATTTGACACGATCCAGGATCGTTTCGTTCTTCAAAGCTGATCCGAGAGTTGTTGTCATAGCAACAGTTCTGCTAGGTCAAACCTGATCGGGAGCAGGTTCAATTCATATAAACAGGATTAGATCGGCTCAGTTCAAGCAAAGATAATACAGAAAGCATGTTCCGAATTCTGATATTTTCTTACACTAGTAGTTATATACACTTTGGAAAGTGGTACATATTTTTAAACCATATATATATATAAAGTTATAGTCATTAATAAAATAAATAAAGTTATACATATTAATAAAACGTATGCAATCGACACCCTCGAAATGAAAGTACAAAGACTGCCACCTGGTGGTGCAAAGAGAAAACTTATTGATATTAACTTTTTAGATCGCTTTAGTACAAATTGTGTAAAATAGAAATGCAAAATATGTGACTTTTTTAAAGCAATAATACATTTCAGCAGTCATAAACATGTTTTGATAGTTAATATGCCAGTGATTTGATGCTTCACAAAGGTTGCAGACGCCTTTACCAATATCAAAATGCTTTTGTAAACAACCAGTTATTCTTTACACAGATTAAAAAACGGCTACTATAATCAAGAAAATCTTTTCTAAATGTGGAACTAAATACACTGATTTGCATTGAAATACATGATGAATACTCTTGACACATGAAAGTGTAAAGCCTGCAGCTCACAACAAATGTGGAAGGTTATTGCGTGTCATATTTAACAAGCCGTTTACTGCGAATTTGATGTAATTTTGCTCACATGGATAACTGAATATTAATCAGATGATGTCATTACGCTGCTGTGCCGTCAGCCAATCGTTGCATTGCTGATCATGATTTCGAGGATCGATAGATCTGTCCTTCTCAACACATGCAGCGATCTCAGATCAATTTATCCAGACATTCTAATCTGATTTGCGAACTCGTTTGAAGAACCAAATTAGCGAGAGATCAGTTATCAAGATTAAAAGATTCAGGATCTGCCAAATAATCTAAGATCATTTAAGTGAGGTACGAAAAACGGACCCCAGGTGTAGTAACGAGCAAACAAAGAAAACAAAGCACAAAGGCAGAACATTACATAGGTAAGATTTAGTTTTTTACGTTTTTTTATGTTCTGAACTTTTGTGCCCTATTATTGATGATAACAGTCACTTACTGCATTCACCATAAGGCAAAGTAGCTCCAACTCGCACAAAACACTCGGCTTATGCTAGTTTTGTTGAATAAAATCAGCAAAAAATGCAAAAGAAATATGACAACGAGATGCTGCGCTGCCAGAAACTTGTATTTTTGTCAGCTAGTGAACGAGTCGTTCATAACGGAGATTCATTCATAAACGAATCCCTCCGTCAGTATGAGAAGTGAAAGCAGGAGAGGAGGTGTGTTTCAGGACATGATTAGATCAAATTAAACAGGGAGAGTGGACAGTACATTTCTGTACACACAAACACAAGCTTTTTGTCAGGAATGCCCGTGCGATCACTGATCCATCAATGTAGAAAAGTGATGTAAAATTATAATTTTCGTAATAAAAAAAAAAATGTGCATACTAACATCCAGGAAAACTCCCGATCACAGATATATGTGTATATCTCTGGCTCTGGATGGCCACAGTCCTCCACTGCAGCTTGGTCCCGCATTCATTTCAATGGAGCGCTACCCTGTACTAAAATGGCGGCTCTATTGATGCATTCCTTCCAATAGACGACAACAGGGTAGGCGACATCTAATGTATATATCTATGGTGAGCATGTATCTTACCTGTATCTAAAACGCCCATTGACACTCCAACACTGGACATCAAAACAGTGAGCACCCAAGCCTTTTTACAGAAGGGAGTCCCAGACATCCCAAAAGCTGTGGTTAGCAATGCGAAGCCTGCGAATATAAATCAACCATAAGAAACACTTCACAAAAAGAATTGGAATTAATAAGCATGTGCATGAATGCAAAAATAAGAGCAAGAAAACTCTGCTACGCTACTCAAAAATACTATAATAATTGCATATATGCGACATCTTACATACTGTAACATCAGAGACAACTCATTCATGACATTTTGTGCCAGTGAAATAGATGTTATTTGGCCATCTTAGCTCACATTATTATAACTTTCTTTCATCTTTTTGCTGCTTTTCACTTTCGCATCATTTTAAGAAATAAGTTAATTCAAATTATTATTTCATTAGACTAAAATCTTTGCTGTTCCTCACATTCTCACCTTTACCTTCCTTAAACCTAGAGCATTATAAGTCATATTGTTAACCGTTTGACCAACTTCATAATCACCTGACAGTTTTATAAATAAATCATTTACAAAAGTTAAATATTACAATGGAGCCTTCATTTAACACAGTGTGATCTTTCCCTTTGGTCTGTGGGCCTTACCCAAAAGAAGATGGGGATTCACAAAGTCAAAAAGGATCCCTCCTAACAAGGAGCCTCCAATGTACCCAGAAGCACGACCCACAAATATATAGGATAAGTTACTGATGTTCTTGTTGACATTGATGGCCAGGTCTTCAAAAGTAGGGCCCAATACAGAGATGGCCATTCCCTATAAATATACCATACATACATGTAAGATCTTTGAACATTTCAACAAGTACACATACACATGAATAGATTTCACAGAGTGATCATTTCAAATTGTAACTTTATCTTAACATATTAGTATTTACATGAGATGTACTGTGCACTTCTTGTGAATGAACAGAATCTGATTGGAAACGTATTATAAGTGATTTGATTTTGCCCCTTAGTCATTTGTGAATGTGTTAAACTAGATAACTAAGCTACACTTGTCATCAAATACCATAAAGTAATCGAATAAATACTTCATAATCAGACAATTGCTTCTGAATGTACTATACCCTACCCAGAACAACCTGTCAGCCTCGTTACACCATCGTTTACCTGTCTGGCATCTTGCGCCCTGCTGAAAAATCCAGTTTAAACCAGCCTAGGCTGGCTGGCTGGCTGGCTGGTTTTAGAGGGGTTTTGGCCACTTCTAGGCTGATTTCAAGCCATTTCCAGCCTGGTTTTAGTTGGTCTGGCTGGAAAATGACCAGCTAAAACCAGCTTGACTAGCCTAGTTTAAGATGGACATAGCTGGTTTTGGCTGGGCTCCTATCCTGGCTAGGCTGGTTTTAGCTGATCATCTCCCAGTCTGACCAGCTAAGACCAGGCTTGAAGTGGCTGAAACCCCTCTAAAACCAGCCTGGTCGACCAGCTAAAAGCAGCCTAGGCTGGTTTAAGCTTTTTTTTAGTAGGGGCACCTTATACAAATAATCCTGTTTCATGACGTAGACTTAAAATTGGTTTTATATTCAAATGCTCAGACATTCCCCTTGATAATATAACTTCAGGGAAGTATTCTTTGCAAATTCTTAATAGGGAAATCATATTAGCAGCCAGTAATTATCAAAGTAACGTTACAGCATTGTTTACAGTCAATTAGATACTGCTTATGTTGTTTTGAAGTCATCCTTGCATGCTAATTCTGACGGAATATTCAAATTAGCGTGGTAAACAATATAAAAAGTTAAATGAACAAATGTGCGAATATAAAACCAACTTTACCTCAATTTTCATGATAATATTGTTCAACAAACTGAAATTCGAACATCTATTTTCAGTTTTCTATTTTTTAATAAAACCACAGGATAATGCAGACATAAATTAACATAGTTAAAGCACTGGTCTTATATTAGTTCATTTTATCGTTTATCATTTTAACGTATCCAAGGAAAGAAACAGAGAAGACCCACCAGCCCGAGAAACGATGAGCAAAGCGCAAGACTGACCAGCCATCGCCAGCATGTCCCAGTTTTGCTTCGACCGGGTCTAACTACATCCACCTGACCAGACCCCTGGCTGAGAATCCCTTTACCCCCTTTTAAAACGCTTTTTAGTCCTTCCTTAACATCTTTCTGCTTGTCAAAAAGAGTATTCTCTTCCTGGTCGTCATGGTCAACGTCCCCTTCCATCCTGGCGAAGCGAACGTGTTTTTTCCTTGGCGCTGCTTCAGCAGGTGACATTGCAGCACGCCTCTTGCTCTGTTGTGGACGAAAAAGCTGTCAACGCTGCATTAAAGTGTTTTTCATGGGTTGTAGACCGACCTAAAATGACCCACAAATGACCTATTCTCGACTATAAACACATCGCATTCAGAATTATTTAAATAGACGCACACTTGACATCGACAGGACATCAGAACATCAGAAACATTGTGTGTTTACGCACTTTAAAATTCAAGCACTAATGTAGCCAGAGGTTCAAAACTTCCGGATAATGTAGGAGCGCATGCGCAGAATCAAATGCTTTTTGCACACCGCCATCAATCTGTGGACAGATCAGAGACAGATACGTCTACTGCACACTAATGGCTGCGTCTGACATCGCATTTACTATATAGCATACAAAAAAACTGTATTTTCTTAGTTTTGTTGAATACATCATTAAAGAGTAGGCGTGAAATATCCAGATGTACTGCACACAAAAAAGATATGGGATGTGAGGCTGCGATCTTCCTGCTATCTTGGCTGAATTTAGCCCTGAATTAATTTAAGGAGATGATTTTTTTTTTTATTGCATCATAACACAATTACAATAAGGCAAAATTTGAATAACAACTATTATCTACATTTATAGAACAGAGCACAAATAATAAAGTCAATAACATAGTAAATCAAAATGAAAAAAAGTTTAATTTAAGGAGATGATATGCATGTTCTCCCCGTGTTCGCGTGGGTTTCCTCCCCAACATTATGAAGCTGCAGGCCCGGAGACCCAGACGGCTAGACCTGCACTTCCAGAGCTTCACAGTGCCACCTGCTGTTTGAAAGATCGACTAACCTGATCCAGCTGCTCATAAATTGTCACAAACTATTTTTCTGCTATATAAAATATTACGCTATGATTGAATACATTATATATATGAAATATTAAACATACTAGATTTTCATTTAATGCATTAATTATGTTGTTTTTTTATTGTATTTGTAAATATTGTTTAGTTACTTCAATATTTTCTGTTTCGTATTGAGTTAAGGGAATGGATATTATCTTCATATACAATAAATTTCTTCACATACAATAAATTATAGTACTCTGGGTAATTTACTCACAAGAACTTTATTTTTGTGTGTACTTTTTCGTGAGGCCCTACAAGTCATCAAGCTGTAAACTATGCAGGTGAAAAAATAATAATTGGATTAATAAGTTTTACATAGAAAATAACATCAAATAAAATAAATACTTTCCATTCTTCTTGGGGAGATTTTTCATTTCTCGAACAAAAAAACAGTGGAAATATCTGCAGTCCAAAGACATGTATAGGTGCATTGGGTAAGCTAAATTGTCCGTAGTGTATGTGCGTGGATGAGTGTGTACAGATGTTTCCCAGTGATGGGCTGCAGCTGAAAGGGCATCTGCTATGTTAAACATATGCTGGATAAGTTGGTGGTTCATTACACTGTGGCAACCCTAGATGTTTAAATGGATAAGCCAAAAAGAAAACGAATGAATGTTCTTTGCAGCTTTAAGAGCAAGCTTAGAGGTTAAGGGTGCTTTCACACCTCTTTCACGTCTCGTTTGCCCAGTTAGCGCAGTTCATTTGGCATATGTGAACAGGGCACATTTGGCGCTCTGTTCCGCGCCAAAGTAATCGCTCCGAGATTGCTTGAATGAGGTGATCTCGGCTCGATTGAAACGAACCCTGGAGCGGTTCGATTGCATTGTTATATCACAGTGTTTTATGGATATGTAATAGGCTTACGGCTATATAAAGAGAGAATTATGAGTAGGGCGGGAAATAATGTTTCGAAAAATATTTGCCTGAGCTTGTAAGCAAGATATAGAAATTATTATTATTATTATTATTTTTTTGCAAAATGGCAAATTACGTGGCAGTTTTTTTTTCCGCTTTGGTTTAAAGGTTTTGTTTTGTTCCATTTAGGCCAAACTTAATTCCAACTGAGAAATGTCACATATACAATGAATCAAATATAAAGTGTATAAAATACAAACATACATTTTTTTTTTTTTTTTTTGCCTTTTTACTCTTCGTTATTTTTAAAGCCTCTCTATAGGTGGCGAACTCCTTTTTAAAGATAGGAGGAGCTGTATTCAAAAATATGCATTTGTAACCCCGCCTGTCTTACACCACCCAACCTGCTCCAAGCTGGGTTTGAACTGGCAACCTGCCGCATGGAAGTCCATGCCGCATGGAAGACCATGGCCTCTAGCATCAGTCGCTAGAGCACTTTTAGAGGTCAGCGGAGTGAGGTTTACCTGCATAGCACAAACTAGTTGACCTCAGTTACACTCACCCCCCAAACCTCACTCCCATCTGGGTCATGGCAACAATGTAACACCACCGGTTTTACACCACCCAACCTGCTCCGAGCTGGGTTTGAACCAGCGGCCTTCCACATTGGAATCGGTCGCTCTAACAAGGAGGCTAAAGACCATGACCTCTAGCATCTGCCGCTAGAGCACCTTTAGAGGTCAGCGGAGTGAGGTTTACCTGCACAGCACACACTAGCTGACCTCCATTACACATTTATGAATAAAAAAATTTAGTAAATCAAGTAAATAATTCAATCAAGTCATCATTTTTGTTGTTCAAGTGTGCTTCAAATTTCACAATGTCCCAACAAATAGATGAAAACAACAAAATATACTGTTTTATCCAGTTGCCCACATCAGACCAGACAGAACAACACAATCTCACGGCAATTCGTAACTTTTTCATTTAGTGGCTAATTCGTATGAATTCGTACGATCTAATTCGTACAATTTAGTACGATTTGCTTATCCCCCAATGACGGTTAGGGGTGGGGTCAGGTGCCACGCCTCCTTTTTAAAATTGTACCATTTCGCACGACTGAACTCGTACGAATTCGTACGAATTAGCCACTAAACTGGCAAAACGTAAAATACTTACGTTTTCTCGTGAAATCAGACTGGATAGAACTAACCAATTTACAGTGAAGAAATGGACGTTCAACATTTTCAATATCAATATTGTAGAATTGTCAAACACTACAATTCACATTCAGTCTTTTTCCGAAAAACTCCTTTGCAGTGTAAATATCATACATCATTTAAAAATTTACTTAATATTTTGGAGGAAAAGGACATCAAATATTTGCATCTAATTTTCTTTACTAAATTCTTATTAAAATGTTAATAATAGGCGACGCAGTGGTGCAGTAGGTAGTGCAGTCGCCTCACAGCAAGAAGGTCGCTTGTTTGAGCCTCAGCTGGGTCAGTTGGCGTTTATGTGAGGAGTTTGCATGTTCTCCCTGCATTTGCGCGGGTTTCCTCCGGGTGCTCCGGTTTCCCCCACAGTCCAAAGACATGCTGTACAGGTGAATTGGGTAAGCTAAATTGTCAGTAGTGAATGAGTGTGTGTGTGGATGTTTCTCAGATTGGTTGCGGCTGGAAGGGCATCCGCTGCGTAAAACAAGTGCCCAGATGAGATATATAGGCAAGTCCCTCTGTCTAAAGACGGTGTGAGCTCAAAGCAGCTGAGGTAAGATGTGGCAAATTTGGTACTGTGATCCTAAAACATGTGATAGATCACTTTTGTAAAAGATAAAGTTCAGTGATCATTTGATAATTACAGGGGTCAAACCATAGATCTTTGACAGGGCAGATATGGGTAGTAATATATATAGCTAATTTGTGGCCCAGATCTAACAAACAGGAGTGGACCACCCTAGAGCCATCATTCCATTCAGTATGTGGTCCGGATGTAAGTGTCTTGTGTGGGCCGGATCTGGGTCAGAATAAAAGCAAACTGTGGCCCAGAATAGGGTCAGTTCTGGTTCATTTGGTTGAATTCTGGCTGATACGTGCCATTGCTATGGCTTAATTGTGGCCCAGATCTGGCAAACAGGAGTGGACTGCCCAAATGCCATCATTCCATGCGGTATGTGGGCCGGATGTAAGTGTCTGGTGTGGACCGTATTTGAGCCACATGAATTTTGCTAGCTTTAGTCTGATTGATGAATCATGAAATAGTTAATGCATGACCATCTGTGTTTCAAGAGTTCACACTTAGATACTGTTTAACAACTTGTTAGCAAGTTAGCAGGTTTGGCATGCTGTCCAGGGAGAGAACCCTGAGCTCGGAGATAATTGATCCCAGGGCTCCCGCCAGGTCCATAGAGCATGTGAGGGGAGTACGAGATCAGGTGTTCTCGAGAGCTCCCCTCGGCAAAAGAGGAAAGGAGGAGAAGGGGTGGATGGGGGGTTTCTTCGGGAAAACGAAGATAAGGGAGTAGTTATTAGCTACGTTACTTTTAGTGAGTTTAGATGAATCTGACTGGCTGGCTAATGAGTGTAGATGAGTGGCCAGCTGCAGTCAATCATATCACGTGCTCCTCTTGAAATTAGTTTGTGAAGCTTCATTTAATCGTAAGCAAGCGATCCTATCGAAATTACTTTATAAATTGATTTCAGAAGCTGAACTTCCACCGTGACATTTATACTAAACGAAGCAGTTTCAACTTAACTAGATCTTACACCAGCATTCTGCCACTTCTCTTATTCCTGCCTGAATTGTTGGAATGTTCCCCAATTTGAAATATTACGGCTTTTACTCTGTTTTCATCATCTGTGTTCAGCTGTTTTGACAGCTTACGTTGTAAAAGCACTGTGGAAATAAAGATGAATTGAATCAAACTTCTCATGGCTTTGTGAGCGTCTCCGTAAGTGAGACAGCGAGTGACAGAAGAGACTCCAGCTGCTTTTGAGCCTGAAGATTAAGACTATACTTTCAGGGATCATTTCTATAGTTTCTCACTAGGAAATGTGTTTCGAAAGTGTTGTGTTTCCCAAACCGCGATGAAGAGTGTTGATGCTCTGTTCTATGCGTAAATCTGGTGTAGAGAAATGGTTTGTCTCATATGCTCTACACTGTTGATGACCGCTCCTGACTGATTAAAGCAGTTTTGGAGGAAAAGAGTATGAACTGAGCGGCAGTTAGACTTGATGAACAAATACAGTTGTGAAAGATTGGTTTTACGAAGTTATAACATCTTTGGAATGTTAATCAAAATTTAGAATTAAGTGTTTTTTTTTATCTTTATTTGTTTTGTTTTTTCATAACTGCTGTCCTGCCCAATTTTATTGTCAGAACAGAAATGCCTGTGGTCTGCTAAACCTAGATTCCCTCAAGGCTTTTTCTTTATTTCCAGTAGTTGGTAGAGTTCAGGTTTCTTGAAATTTTAGACTGGATCTAGTGGTCTGAATCTATTGTGGCATGTAACGTGTGGGTCTGCAGTTGGATGTTATTTGGTCCCTTGCTACTGTTGCCGCCTCTGGCTTGCTTGGTTGGCGCTGCTGGAGCTGTACAACGTTGGAGTTTCTCTTCAGTGGATCGGCCTTTAACAGTGACATTTGCATTGCGCTGATCTGAAATAAGCTGAACTGAACTTCCACCGTGACATTTATACTAAACGAAGAAGTTTCAACTTAACTAGATCTTACACCAGCATTCTGCCACTTCTCTTATTCCTGCCTGAATTGTTGGAATGTTCCCCAATTTGAAATATTACGGCTTTTACTCTGTTTTCATCATCTGTGTTCAGCTGTTTTGACTGCTTACGTTGTAAAAGCACTGTGGAAATAAAGATGAATTGAATCAAACTTCTCATGGCTTTGTGAGCGTCTCCGTAAGTGAGACAGCGAGTGACAGAAGAGACTCCAGCTGCGTTTGCAGCCTGAAGATTAAGACTATACTTTCAGGGATCATTTCTATAGTTTCTCACTAGGAAATGTGTTTTGAAAGTGTTGAGTCTCCCAAACCGCGATGAAGAGTGTTGATGCTCTTTTCTAAGCATGAATCTGGTGTAGAGAATTGGTTTGTCTCATCTGCTTTACACTGTTGATGACTGCTCCTGACTGTTTAACACAGTTTTGGAGGAAAAGAGCATGAACTGAGCGGCAGTTAAACTTGGTGAACAATATCAGTTATGAAAGATTGATCTTACTTTTTCTTAGCAGTTTAAGGATGTTGATCAGTTTTGAGAATGACGTTTTTGTTTTGTAGCATTTATTGTCTTTAAACTGATGCTCTGCCCAAGATGATTAGTCAGAGGAGAACTGTCTGTGGCCCGCTGAGCTTGGATTCTCTCAAGATTTTTTCTTTTTTTCTGGTGATTGGCAGAGTTCTGGTTTCTTGAAATATATCCAGCCTGGATCTAGTGGTCTGAATCTACTGTGGACTGTAACGTGTGGCTCTGCAGTTGGATGTTATTTGGTCCCTTGCTACTGTTGCCGCCTCTTGCTTGCTTGGTTGGCGCTGCTGGAGCTGTGCAACGTTGGAGTTTCTCTTCGGTGGATCACTCTTCAACAGTGACATTTGCATTACGCTGATGTGAAATAAGCTGAACTGGACTTCCACCGTGACATTTATACTAAACGAAGCAGTTTCAACTTAACTAGATCTTACACCAGCATTCTGCCACTTCTCTTATTCCTGCCTGAATTGTTGGAATGTTCCCCAATTTGAAATATTACGGCTTTTACTCTGTTTTCATCATCTGTGTTCAGCTGTTTTGACTGCTTACGTTGTAAAAAGCACTGTGGAAATAAAGATGAATTGAATCAAACTTCTCATGGCTTTGTGAGCGTCTCCGTAAGTGAGACAGCGAGTGACAGAAGAGACTCCAGCTGCTTTTGCAGCCTGAAGATTAAGACTATACTTTCAGGGATCATTTCTATAGTTTCTCACTAGGAAATGTGTTTCGAAAGTGTTGTGTCTCCCAGACTGCGATGAAGAGTGTTGATGCTCTTTTCTAAGCGTGAATCTGGTGTAGAGAAATGATTGTCTCATTCGCTCTACAATATTGATGACCGTTCCTGACTGCTCGAAGCAGTTTTGGAGGAAAAGATCATGAACTGAGCAGCAGTTAAACTTGATGAACAACAGTAATTGTTCTTATGATTTCTTAGCATTTTTAGTGTGTTGGTTAGACTTCCAAATTACAATACTTGTTTTTAATTTTTTATCTCTTTGTCTTTAAACTTTGGCTTCGCCAAAGATCTTTAGTCAGAGGAGAACTGTCTGTGGCCCCCTGAGCCTGGATTTTCTCAAGGTTTTTTTATTTCTGATAATTGGCAGAGTTCTGATCTCTTGAAATATATCCAGCCTGGATCTAGTGGTCTGAATCTATAAGAGGGTCTGGCTGCAGACCTGGTGCAGTGCAATCTGGGCTGCTTCTAATGGGCTCACCTAACCCCATCCCTAACCCTACCCGTCACAGTGACGTCACTAGCTCCATTTAAATGCATTGTGTCTGACATTGCATTGCTGAGTGATGCAGTCTCAGCTTGCATCATAAAGGCTGCATCCAGATACTATTTGAATCTACTGTGGCCTGTAACGTGTGGGTCTGCAGTTGGATGTTATTTGGTCCCTTGCTACTGTTGCCGCCTCTGGCTTGCTTGGTTGGCGCTGCTGGAGCTGTACAACGTTGGAGTTTCTCTTCGGTGGATCGACCTTCAACAGTGACATTTGCATTGTGCTGATCTGAAATAAGCTGAACTGGACTTCCACCGTGACATTTATACTAAATGAAGCAGTTTCAACTTAACTAGATCTTACACCAGCATTCTGCCACTTCTCTTATTCCTGCCTGAATTGTTGGAATGTTCCCCAATTTGAAATATTACGGCTTTTACTCTGTTTTCATCATCTGTGTTCAGCTGTTTTGACAGCTTACGTTGTAAAAAGCACTGTGGAAATAAAGATGAATTGAATCAAACTTCTCATGGCTTTGTGAGCGTCTCCGTAAGTGAGACAGCGAGTGACAGAAGAGACTCCAGCTGCTTTTGCAGCCTGAAGATTAAGACTATACTTTCAGGGATCATTTCTATAGTTTCTCACTAGGAAATGTGTTTTGAAAGTGTTGTGTCTCACAAACCGTGATGAAAAGTGTTGATGCTCTTTTCTAAGCGTGAATCTGGTGTAGAGAAATGATTTGTCTCATACGCTATACACTGTTGATGACTGCTCCTGACTGCTTAAAGCAGTTTTGGAGGAAAAGAGCCTGAACTGAGCGGCAAATAAACTTGGTGAACAACAGAAGTTATGAAAAATTGACATTGTGATTTCTTTCAACTTTAGAATTGTGTTTAATCTTCAGAATTACAATTTTCTTTTGTTTTATTTTAAATTGTCTTTTTTGTTTCTTTAAACTGCTGCTCCACCCAAGATGTTTAATCAGAGAGGAACTGTCTGTGGTCTGCTGAATCTGGATTCTCTCAAGGGTTTTACTTCATTTCTGGTAATTGGCAGAGTTCCGGTTCCTTGAAATTTATTTTCAGCCTGGATCTAGTAGTCTGAGACTAATGCGGCCTGTAACATGTGGGTCTGCAGTTGGATGTTATTTGGTCCCTTGCTACTGTTGCCGCCTCTGGCTTGCTTGGTTGGCGCTGCTGGAGCTGTGCAACGTTGGTGTTTCTCTTCGGTGGATCGGCCTTCAATAGTGACATTTGCATTGCGCTGATCTGAAATAACCTGAACTGAACTTCCACCGTGACATTTATACTAAATGAAGCAGTTTCAACTTAACTAGATCTTACACCAGCATTCTGCCACTTCTCTTATTCCTGCCTGAATTGTTGGAATGTTCCCCAATTTGAACTATTACGGCTTTTACTCTGTTTTCATCATCTGTGTTCAGCTGTTTTGACTGCTTACGTTGTAAAAAGCACTGTGGAAATAAAGATGAATTGAATCAAACTTCTCATGGCTTTGTGAGCGTCTCCGTAAGTGAGACAGCGAGTGACAGAAGAGACTCCAGCTGCTTTTGCAGCCTGAAGATTAAGACTATACTTTCAGGGATCATTTCTATAGTTTCTCACTAGGAAATGTGTTTCGAAAGTGTTGTGGCTCCCAAACCGTGATGAAGAGTATTGATGCTCTTTTCTAAGCGTGAATCTGGTGTAGAGAAATGGTTTGTCTCATATGCTCTACACTGTTGATGACTGCTCCTGACTGTTTAACACAGTTTTGGAGGAAAAGAGCATGAACTGAGCGGCAGTTAAACTTGGTGAACAATAGCAATTATGAAAGATTGATCTTACTTTTTCTTAGCTGTTTAAGGATGGTGATCAGTTTTGAGAATTTCGCTTTTGTTTTGTAGCATTTTTTGTCTTTAAACTTTTGCTCTGCCCAAGATGCTTAGTCAATAAAGAACTGACTGTGGCCCACTGAGCTTGTCTTCTCTCAAGATTTTTTCTTTTTTTCTGGTAATTGGCAGAGTTCTGGTTCCTCGAAATATATCCAGCCAGGATCTAGTGGTCTGAATCTATTGTGGCATGTAACGTGTGGCTCTGCAGTTGGATGTTATTTGGTCCCTTGCTACTGTTGCCGCCTCTGGCTTGCTTGGTTGGCGCTGCTGGAGCTGTGCAACGTTGGAGTTTCTCTTCAGTGGATCGGCCTTCAACAGTGACATTTGCATAGCGCTGATCTAAAATAAGCTGAACTGAACTTCCACCGTGACATTTATACTAAATGAAGCAGTTTCAACTTAACTAGATCTTACACCAGCATTCTGCCACTTCTCTTATTCCTGCCTGAATTGTTGGAATGTTCCCCAATTTGAACTATTACGGCTTTTACTCTGTTTTCATCATCTGTGTTCAGCTGTTTTGACTGCTTACGTTGTAAAAGCACTGTGGAAATAAAGATGAATTGAATCAAACTTCTCATGGCTTTGTGAGCGTCTCCGTAAGTGAGACAGCGAGTGACAGAAGAGACTCCAGCTGCTTTTGCAGCCTGAAGATTAAGACTATACTTTCAGGGATCATTTCTATAGTTTCTCACTAGGAAATGTGTTTTGAAAGTGTTGAGTCTCCCAAACCGCGATGAAGAGTGTTGATGCTCTTTTCTAAACGTGAATTTGGTGTAGAGAAATGATTGTCTTATTCGCTCTACAATATTGATGACTGTTCCTGACTGCTCGAAGCAGTTTTGGAGGAAAAGATCATGAACTGAGCAGCAGTTAAACTTGATGAACAACAGTAATTGTTCTTATGATTTCTTAGCATTTTTAGTGTGTTGGTTAGACTTCCAAATTACAATACTCGTTTGAAATTTTTTATCTCTTTGTCTTTAAACTTTGGCTTCGCCAAAGATCTTTAGTCAGAGGGGAACTGTCTGTGGCCCCCTGAGCCTGGATTTTCTCAAGGTTTTTTCTTCATTTCTGATAATTGGCAGAGTTCTGATCTCTTGAAATATATCCAGCCTGGATCTAGTGGTCTGAATCTATAAGAGGGTCTGGCTGCAGACCTGGTGCAGTGCAATCTGGGCTGCTTCTAATGGGCTCACCTAACCCCTTCCCTAACCCTACCCGTCACAGTGACGTCACTAGCTCCATTTAAATGCATTGTGTCTGACATTGCATTGCTGAGTGATGCAGTCTCAGCTTGCATCATAAAGGCTGCATCCAGATACTATTTGAATCTACTGTGGCCTGTAACGTGTGGGTCTGCAGTTGGATGTTATTTGGTCCCTTGCTACTGTTGCCGCCTCTGGCTTGCTTGGTTGGCGCTGCTGGAGCTGTGCAACGTTGGAGTTTCTCTTCGGTGGATCGACCTTCAACAGTGACATTTGCATTGTGCTGATCTGAAATAAGCTGAACTGAACTTCCACCGTGACATTTATACTAAACGAAGCAGTTTCAACTTAACTAGATCTTACACCAGCATTCTGCCACTTCTCTTATTCCTGCCTGAATTGTTGGAATGTTCCCCAATTTGAAATATTACGGCTTTTACTCTGTTTTCATCATCTGTGTTCAGCTGTTTTGACAGCTTACGTTGTAAAAAGCACTGTGGAAATAAAGATGAATTGAATCAAACTTCTCATGGCTTTGTGAGCGTCTCCGTAAGTGAGACAGCGAGTGACAGAAGAGACTCCAGCTGCTTTTGCAGCCTGAAGATTAAGACTATACTTTCAGGGATCATTTCTATAGTTTCTCACTAGGAAATGTGTTTTGAAAGTGTTGAGTCTCCCAAACCGCGATGAAGAGTATTGATGCTCTTTTCTAAGCATGAATCTGGTGTAAAGAATTGTTTTGTCTCATCTGCTTTACACTGTTGATGACTGCTCCTGACTGTTTAACACAGTTTTGGAGGAAAAGAGCATGAGCTGAGCGGCAGTTAAACTTGGTGAACAATATCAGTTATGAAAGATTGATCTTACTTTTTCTTAGCAGTTTAAGGATGTTGATCAGTTTTGAGAATGACGTTTTTGTTTTGTAGCATTTATTGTCTTTAAACTGATGCTCTGCCCAAGATGATTAGTCAGAGGAGAACTGTCTGTGGCCCGCTGAGCTTGGATTCTCTCAAGATTTTTTCTTTTTTTCTGGTAAATAGCAGAGTTCTGGTTTCTTGAAATATATCCAGCCAGGATCTAGTGGTCTGAATCTACTGTGGACTGTAACGTGTGGCTCTGCAGTTGGATGTTATTTGGTCCCTTGCTACTGTTGCCGCCTCTGGCTTGCTTGGTTGGCGCTGCTGGAGCTGTGCAACGTTGGAGTTTCTCTTCGGTGGATCACTCTTCAACAGTGACATTTGCATTACGCTGATGTGAAATAAGCTGAACTGGACTTCCACCGTGACATTTATACTAAATGAAGCAGTTTCAACTTAACTAGATCTTACTCCAGCATTCTGCCACTTCTCTTATTCCTGCCTGAATTGTTGGAATGTTCCCCAATTTGAAATATTACGGCTTTTACTCTGTTTTCATCATCTGTGTTCAGCTGTTTTGACAGCTTACGTTGTAAAAAGCACTGTGGAAATAAAGATGAATTGAATCAAACTTCTCATGGCTTTGTGAGCGTCTCCGTAAGTGAGACAGCGAGTGACAGAAGAGACTCCAGCTGCTTTTGAGCTTGAAGATTAAGACTATACTTTCAGGGATCATTTCTATAGTTTCTCACTAGGAAATGTGTTTTGAAAGTGTTGTGTCTCACAAACCGTGATGAAGAGTGTTGATGCTCTTTTCTAAGCGTGAATCTGGTGTAGAGAAATGATTTGTCTCATACGCTATACACTGTTGATGACTGCTCCTGACTGCTTAAAGCAGTTTTGGAGGAAAAGAGCCTGAACTGAGCGGCAAATAAACTTGGTGAACAACAGAAGTTATGAAAAATTGACATTGTGATTTCTTTCAACTTTAGAATTGTGTTTAATCTTCAGAATTACAATTTTCTTTTGTTTTATTTTAAATTGTCTTTTTTGTTTCTTTAAACTGCTGCTCCACCCAAGATGTTTAATCAGAGAGGAACTGTCTGTGGTCTGCTGAATCTGGATTCTCTCAAGGGTTTTACTTCATTTCTGGTAATTGGCAGAGTTCCGGTTCCTTGAAATTTATTTTCAGCCTGGATCTAGTAGTCTGAGACTAATGCGGCCTGTAACATGTGGGTCTGCAGTTGGATGTTATTTGGTCCCTTGCTACTGTTGCCGCCTCTGGCTTGCTTGGTTGGCGCTGCTGGAGCTGTGCAACGTTGGTGTTTCTCTTCGGTGGATCGGCCTTCAATAGTGACATTTGCATTGCGCTGATCTGAAATAACCTGAACTGAACTTCCACCGTGACATTTATACTAAATGAAGCAGTTTCAACTTAACTAGATCTTACACCAGCATTCTGCCACTTCTCTTATTCCTGCCTGAATTGTTGGAATGTTCCCCAATTTGAACTATTACGGCTTTTACTCTGTTTTCATCATCTGTGTTCAGCTGTTTTGACTGCTTACGTTGTAAAAAGCACTGTGGAAATAAAGATGAATTGAATCAAACTTCTCATGGCTTTGTGAGCGTCTCCGTAAGTGAGACAGCGAGTGACAGAAGAGACTCCAGCTGCTTTTGCAGCCTGAAGATTAAGACTATACTTTCAGGGATCATTTCTATAGTTTCTCACTAGGAAATGTGTTTCGAAAGTGTTGTGGCTCCCAAACCGTGATGAAGAGTATTGATGCTCTTTTCTAAGCGTGAATCTGGTGTAGAGACATGGTTTGTCTCATATGCTCTACACTGTTGATGACTGCTCCTGACTGTTTAACACAGTTTTGGAGGAAAAGAGCATGAACTGAGCGGCAGTTAAACTTGGTGAACAATAGCAATTATGAAAGATTGATCTTACTTTTTCTTAGCTGTTTAAGGATGGTGATCAGTTTTGAGAATTTCGCTTTTGTTTTGTAGCATTTTTTGTCTTTAAACTTTTGCTCTGCCCAAGATGCTTAGTCAATAAAGAACTGACTGTGGCCCACTGAGCTTGTCTTCTCTCAAGATTTTTTCTTTTTTTCTGGCAATTGGCAGAGTTCTGGTTCCTCGAAATATATCCAGCCAGGATCTAGTGGTCTGAATCTATTGTGGCATATAACGTGTGGCTCTGCAGTTGGATGTTATTTGGTCCCTTGCTACTGTTGCTGCCTCTGGCTTGCTTGGTTGGCGCTGCTGGAGCTGTGCAACGTTGGAGTTTCTCTTCAGTGGATCGGCCTTCAACAGTGACATTTGCATAGCGCTGATCTAAAATAAGCTGAACTGAACTTCCACCGTGACATTTATACTAAACGAAGCAGTTTCAACTTAACTAGATCTTACACCAGCATTCTGCCACTTCTCTTATTCCTGCCTGAATTGTTGGAATGTTCCCCAATTTGAAATATTACGGCTTTTACTCTGTTTTCATCATCTGTGTTCAGCTGTTTTGACTGCTTACGTTGTAAAAGCACTGTGGAAATAAAGATGAATTGAATCAAACTTCTCATGGCTTTGTGAGCGTCTCCGTAAGTGAGACAGCGAGTGACAGAAGAGACTCCAGCTGCTTTTGCAGCCTGAAGATTAAGACTATACTTTCAGGGATCATTTCTATAGTTTCTCACTAGGAAATGTGTTTTGAAAGTGTTGAGTCTCCCGAACTGCGATGAAGAGTGTTGATGCTCTTTTCTAAGCGTGAATCTGGTGTAGAGAAATGGTTTGTCTTATACGCTCTACACTGTTGATGACCGTTCCTGACTGCTCAAAGCAGTTTTGGAGGAAAAGAGCATGAACTGAGCAGCAGTTATACTTGGTGAACAACAGCAATTATGAAAGATTGACTTTATGATTTTTTTACTGTCTTTAGAATGTTGATCAATCTTCAGAAATACATTTTTGTTTGGTTTTGTCTTTGTCTTGTTTTCTTTTAAACTGATGCTCCGCCCAAGATGTTCAATTAGAGGAGAACTGTCTGTGGCCCACTGAATCTGGATTCTCTCAAGTTTTTTTCTTCATTTCTGGTATTTGGCAGAGTTCTGGTTCCTTGAAAATGATTTTTAGCCTGGATCTAGTGGTCTGAATCTACTGTTGCCTGTAACGTGTGGCTCTGCAGTTGGATGTTATTTGGTCCCTTGCTACTGTTGCCGCCTCTGGCTTGCTTGGTTGGCGCTGCTGGAGCTGTGCAACGTTGGAGTTTCTCTTTGGTGGATCGGCCTTCAACAGTGACATTTGCATTGCGCTGAACTGAACTTCCACTGTTACATTTATTTTAAACTAAGCAGTTTCAACTTAACTAGATCTTACTCCAGCATTCTGCCACTTCTCTTATTCCTGCCTGAATTGTTGGAATGTTCCCCAATTTGAAATATTACGGCTTTTACTCTGTTTTCATCATCTGTGTTCAGCTGTTTTGACACAGCTTACGTTGTTAAAAGCACTGTGGAAATAAAGATGAATTGAATCAAACTTCTCATGGCTTTGTGAGCGTCTCCGTAAGTGAGACAGCGAGTGACAGAAGAGACTCCAGCTGCTTTTGCAGCCTGAAGATTAAGATTATACTTTCAGGGATCATTTCTATAGTTTCTCACTAGGAAATGTGTTTTGAAAGTGTTGTGTCTCCCAAACCGCGATGAAGAGTGTTGATGGTCTTTTCTAAGCATGAATCTGGTGTAGAGAAATGGTTTGTCTCATATGCTCTACACTGTTGATGACTGCTCCTGACTGCTTAAAGCAGATTTGGAGGAAAAGAGCCTGAACTGAGCGGCAATTAGACTTGGAGAACAAATTCAGTTATGAAAGATTGACCTTATGATGTCTTTGTGTCTTTAGAATTTTGTTTTGTTTTATCTTTGTCTTTTAATTATTTTCTTTAAACTGCTGCTCCGCCCAAGATGTTAAGTTAGAGAAGAACTGTCTGTGGCCCGCTGAGTCTGGATTTTTTAAAGGTTTTTACTTCATTTCTGGTATATGGCAGAGTTCTGGTTCCTTGAAATTTATTTTCAGCCTGGATCTAGTGGTCTGAATCTACTGTGGTCTGTAACGTGTGGGTCTGCAGTTGGATGTTATTTGGTCTCTTACTACTGTTGCCGCCTCTGGCTTGCTTGGTTGGCTCTGTTGAAGCTGTGCAACGTTGAAGTTTCTCTTCAGTGGATCGGCCTTCAATAGTGACATTTGCATTGCGCTGAGCTGAACTTCCACCGTGACATTTATACTAAACGAAGCAGTTTCAACTTAACTAGATCTTACACCAGCATTCTGCCACTTCTCTTATTCCTGCCTGAATTGTTGGAATTTTCCCCAATTTGAAATATTACGGCTTTTACTCTGTTTTGACTGCTTACGTTGTTAAAAGCACTGTGGAAATAAAGATGAATTGAATCAAACTTCTCATGGCTTTGTGAGCGTCTCCGTAAGTGAGACAGCGAGTGACAGAAGAGACTCCAGCTGCTTTTGAGCCTGAAGATTAAGACTATACTTTCAGGGATCATTTCTATAGTTTCTTACTAGGAAATGTGTTTTGAAAGTGTTGTGTCTCCCAAACCACCATGAAGAGTGTTGATGCTCTTTTCTAAGCGTGAATCTGGTGTAGAGAAATAGTTCGTCTCATGTGCTCTACACTGTTGATGACTGCTCCTGACTGTTTAACACAGTTTTGGAGGAAAAGAGCCTGAACTGAGTGGTAGTCAGACTTGGTGAACACCATCAGTTATGAAAGATTGATCTTACTTTTTGTTAGCGGTTTAAGGATGTTGATCAGTTTTGAGAATTACGTTTTAGTTTTGTAGTTATTTTGTCTTTAAACTGATGCTCTGCCCAAGATGCTTAGTCAGTAAAGAACTGTCTGTGGCCCACTGAGCCTGGATTCTCTCAAGATTTTTTCTTTTTTTCTGGTAATTGACAGAGTTCTGGTTCCTCGAAATATATCCAGCCTGGATCTAGTGGTCTGAATCTATTGTGGTCTGTAACGTGTGGGTCTGTAGTTGGATGTTATTTGGTCCCTTGCTACTGTTGCCGCCTCTGGCTTGCTTGGTTGGCGCTGCTGGAGCTGTGCAACGTTGGAGTTTCTCTTCAGTGGATCGACCTTCAACAGTGACATTTGCATTGCGCTGATCTGAAATTAGCTGAACTGAACTTCCACCGTGACATTTATACTAAACGAAGCAGTTTCAACTTAACTAGATCTTACTCCAGCATTCTGCCACTTCTCTTATTCCTGCCTGAATTGTTGGAATGTTCCCCAATTTGAAATATTACGGCTTTTACTCTGTTTTCATCATCTGTGTTCAGCTGTTTTGACTGCTTACGTTGTAAAAGCACTGTGGAAATAAAGATGAATTGAATCAAACTTCTCATGGCTTTGTGAGCGTCTCCGTAAGTGAGACAGCGAGTGACAGAAGAGACTCCAGCTGCTTTTGAGCCTGAAGATTAAGACTATACTTTCAGGGATCATTTCTATAGGTTCTCACTAGGAAATGTGTTTTGAAAGTGTTGTGTCTCCCAAACCGCGATGAAGAGTGTTGATGCTCTTTTCTAAGCGTGAATCTGGTGTAGAGAAATGGTTTGTCTCATATGCTCTACACTGTTGATGACCGTCCCTGACTGCTTAAAGCAGTTTTGGAGGAAAAGAGCCTGAACTGAGCGGCAGTTAAACTTGGTGAACAACAGCAGTTATGAAAGAGTGAGCCTGTGAATTCTTAATGTTATTTTATGTTGGTCAATCATCAGAGTTCCAGTTCTGTATTTTTATTTGTTTTTTTTTTTTTCTTTTTTTTGTTTGTAAACCGCACTTCTGCTTAAGATGTTTAGTGACCCCCTGAGCCTGCATCTTTCAAGGTTTTTTCTTCATTTCTGGTAATTGGCAGAGTTCTGTTTCCTTGAAATATTATTCTTGTGATTTTTTGGCATATTTAGTCTGTTAATCAACTTTCAGGGTTACAATTTTGTGTTTTTAATTTTCTTTTCTTTGTCTCTGAGCAGTTTGTGTGTGATGGGTAGCATAATATTACAGGAGAATTGTAATCCATGAGTTGTGTCATTATGATAAATGTGCTAAAAGTGTTTTTTAAGTTAGTCATAATGCAAACAAGTAGCATACAAGTAACAATAAAAGGCCTTTGTTTATCAAGAAAATCCCTGCACAATATATACACCTGGCTTCTTTCCGAGAGTTTCTTATTGAGAATGAACAAAGGTTTAGGTGTTTAATTTAGTTTGGTGTCACTAATGGAGGACAGTGACTGCTGTTTGTGATGTTTGTGAGTTTTTTAAATTTTGTTAATCATCACCGTTGTTGAGGTTCATACGCTCATTATTAATGTCTCTGTGAGCAGAAGTTAACCATAAACTTGTGTTGTTTATAAACCTTTATAATTTTGTGACATGTGCAAGCATGTTATTATGTTACTTCTGACAATGGATTAAACATTGGTTAACATCTGTGAATTATATTAGTTTATCACAGTTTGTGCCTCACTTCAAAACAATTAGCATCACCTGACTTTTTATTTATTTAAGTTTTATTTGGCTTGTTTGCTGTAACAAATAAACTTTTCAAACAAAGTTCTTATACTGTAAGTCAGGGGTGGCCAATCCTGCTCCAGGAGATCTACCTTCCTGCAGATTTCAGTTGCAAACCTTATCAAACACACCTGTGTGTAATTATCAAGTGGATTTCAGGTCCTAATTAATTGGTTCAGGTGGGTTTGATCAGGGTAGGAGCTAAACTGTACAGGAAGGTAGATCTCCAGGAACAGTATTGAGCACATCTGCTGTAAGTTACTGCAGTCCAAAGAAATCAATATTAATAAGTTCAGGGCTAAGAGCCCAATTAAAGCAAGAACTTTTCGATGGTGACTTAATGTAAAGCTTAATTTAAGAAGAACTTTTGTGGATGTTAGACAAAATTAAACAGACTAGTAATAAGAGTAGCTGGTGGTGCTGTTTGTGGGGTGCTGTTTTTTATTTGATTTAATAATTTGTTGTACCTCAGTTGATTTCATTACAAAGCTTTGACAAGTCAGTTGTAGTGTGTTTATTTTGTTTTTGTTTTTTCCCCTTATTATTTCTGTTTGAAAAAAAGGATTTGTTAATCACCAATTTTCTATTATTATACAAGCAACCCATTATCTTCAGCTGTGTTTCACTGTTTCTTGAGCACTCAGTAGGCTAGTGAGGACACTTGGAAGTGTTGATTTAAAACTGAGAACTTTGCTGTGGGCTTTAAAGGGCTAAAGCAGGGGTCACCAATCTCGGTCCAGGAGGGCCGGTGTCCCTGCAGGGTTTAGCTCCAACTTGCCTCAACACACCTGCCTGGGTGTTTCAAGTATACCTAGTAAGACCTTGATTAGCTTGTTTGATTAGGGTTAGAGCGTAAATCTGCAGGACATCAGCCCTCCAGGAACAAGTTTAAAAACACAGTATGTGGCTGACAACCCAGCTGCCAGTATTATTCTGTTAATTTACATCGAAAAGTTTTACAGTGTATATTACTACCCATATCTGCCATGTCAAAGAGCTATGGTTTGACCCCTATAAATATCAAATGATCACTGTACTTTACCAAAAGTGATCTATCACATGTTTTAGGATAACAGTACCATACTTGCCACATCTTACCTCAGCTGCTTTAAGCTCACACCGTCTTCATCCAGAGATACTTGCCCAAAAATAACTCATCTGGGCCCCTATAGGCTCACAGCCACTTTAGCCAGAGCTTACTGTGCCAAATATCAACAAAAACTTACAAAAATAAATAACAATATTAATAATATAATACATAATTTATAATATATGCTAAATCTAAACAAATAAAATAATTACCTCTATAAACTCACTTGAATATCATAAAAGAAACTTAAACAATAAAAGGTAGAAATGCATGTAAACAATAGTATCTGGATGCAGCCTTTATGATGCAAGATGAGACTGCATCACTCAGCGATGCAATGTCAGACACAATGCACTCAAATGGAGCTAGTGACGTCACTGTGACGGGTAGGGTTAGGTGAGCCCATTAAAAAGCATTGGATGCAGCCCAGATTGCACTGCACCAGGTCTGCAGCCAGACCCCTCTCCATGTAAATCACTATTTCATACATAAACATTTGAATAATAAACATGTCGGTCACAGAATTAGAAGTATGTGACGCTTATATTATCAATATAAAACGTCACATTTCCCACGAAAACTACACTGCATGTTTCTTCGTTCGATGAAAATCCTCATTATTAAACTTTTCCTTGATATGCTGGGATAGCTTCCATCATACAAAGAGCAAACCGCTTTAAAAAAAAAAAACATTATCGAAGAGGGATTCTGTTGTTGGTGCTTATGTTGTTTACACTGTCTATTTCTATTGTTCGTTTGGACTTTTGAAGACGCGCCTTCATGCAGACGGTCCAATAGGATTGGTTGGTTTAGGTTTAAGCTGCGCCTTCTTGCTGAAAGTCTATTCTGATTGGACGTCGACTGCTTTGAGTGACGTCATTGAGCGGACTGCCCATTCATCGTTGCAGTTGGGCGTTGGACTCCGCATCTTATTAGTAACCAGGGAAATTTCTCCATTTTCTGTGCTTTTTT
The DNA here is from genome assembly GCF_049306965.1 of Danio rerio. Lineage (NCBI taxonomy): Eukaryota > Metazoa > Chordata > Actinopteri > Cypriniformes > Danionidae > Danio > Danio rerio. The sequence goes on along the minus strand of NC_133195.1, from coordinate 3,422,135 downwards.
ACAGTGTCAGAGCACAAATCTGATTTATTTTTGTAAAACTTAACCAGTTCAGGTTGTTTTTTATAACACCGGTCTTTGTCTTAATATTGGAATTGCTCACCGCGTGTATTTTTAATTCAGCTCTTTATAGTGAGGAGTCGGTGGCTTGCTGCTCTTTGTTCTGTATTGGGATCTGTTGAGCTCTTTGTTGGAGGGAAAGCATGGGAGCGCAATTCACAAAAACAGCTGGAAAAGAAGAAACAGCAGCTGAAAACCCAGGAGAGGCTGCAGTTTCACCCTCCAAAGCCAACGGACAGGTACCAAATACGGTAAACATGATTTATGGATCTTGTTCATTACGCGAGTCAATTCTCACGCAGAGACCCAAATCAACTACCACACACATTAAGCGCAACATCTCGTTTTTTACGATATGTATTATATTTAACTTTAATTAGAATAGTACAGTGCGTTAATGTTATTTAAACGTTTCATTTGTGCTGCTTTAGAAATCCTATTTAGGGCTTATTTATTCTGTTAAAACTTGTTTTAAAGAGAGTCCTTATGAAAGCGCCGAACTAACAGGGAACTGACATTATACGGCATTATTTATGTTATTATTAGTGTTATTTTCTTCTAGTTTTGCAAGAGTAGCGGTGATTGTTAGAGTAACAATGGCACGCCACGCCTTTAGTCACACATGCTCGATACACCTCATAGATATATACATTTGTTGTCGTCTATTGGAAGGAATGCGTCAATTGAGCCGCCATTTTGGAACAGGGCAGCGCTCCATTGAAATGAATGCGCAACCAAGATACAGTGGAGGACTGTGGCCATCTAAAGCCAGAGATATACACATATAGACATATATCTATGATCGGGAGTTTTCCTGGATGTTAGTATGCAATTATTTTTTTTAATAACGAAAATTATAATTTTACATCACTTTTCTACATTGATGGATCAGTGATCGCACTGGCATTCCTGACAAAAAGCTTGTGTTTGTGTCAGGGGCGCCCCCAAGGGCCCCTGGGTAAACTCTGGCCACCCCTGTGGCCACCCCAACATGATTTTGATATTAATAATTTAAATGTACTTATGTAAATTCCCAATATTTCAATAAATAAATAAAATGCACTAAATTATTGTTTGTGCCACTGACGTATAGTGTATGTGTAGCTGATTTCAGTGATTTACTGCCTCTCCCCCTCAGCGCTGGTTCAACGCTGGTGAAAGCAAATGCGCGCAGAGAACCATTCCCGTGCACCGCACCCATAGATATATACACTAGATGTCGCATGGCCTATTTTTGTCTATTGGACGGAATGCGTCAATAGCGCCGCCATCTTGCTACAGGGTAGCGCTCCTTTGAAATGAATGCGGGACCAAGGTACAGTGGAGGACTGTGGCCATGCAAAGCCAGAGATATACACATATACACATATATCTGTGATCGGGAGTTTTCCTGGATGTTAGTATGTAATTTTTTTTCTAATTACGAAAATTATAATTTTACATCACTTTTCTACATTGATGGATCAGTGACCGCACGGGCATTCCTGACAAAAAGCTTGTGTTTGTGTGTACAGAAATGTACTATTCACCCTCCCTGTTAAATTGAATCTAATCCGTGTCCTGAAACACACCTCATCTCCTGCTTTCCCTTCTCATACTGACGGAGAGAGCGATTCGTTTGTGAATGAATCCCCTGAACGACTCTTTCACTAACATTAGCCGACAATAATACAAGTTTCTGGCAGCGCAGCATCTCGTTGTCATATTTCTTTTGCATTGTTTGCTGATTTTATTCAACAAAACTAGCATAAGCCGAGTGTTTAGTGCGAGTTGGAGCTTCTTTGTCTTATGGTGAATGCAGTAAGTGACTGTTATCATCAATAACGTTACCTGATTGGCACAAAAGTTCAGAACATACAAAAACAGAAAAAAACATAATATTACCTATGAAATGTTCTGCCTTTGTGCTTTGTTTTCTTTGTTTGCTCGTTACTACACCCGTAGACAGCGCTAAAGTCCCGCATCTTCACGTAATAACACTGTCTTGTCTAGTGCAGTTGAATGACACTTGTCCTGGGAGCACTGTACAAATATGGCGGCGCTATTGACGCATGCTCAGGGTCTCTATGCGATATGTAGTGTACATATCTATGCACCGCACCCACTCGCTAACACCTCACTGCCCTCTAGCATTTCGGAAGTGTTAATGCATCCCAACAGAGACAGTGCGCAGAAGTATAAATGCACAGCTACGCGTGTTGCATGCGCCGTGGGTTACGCCGGTCACTTGACGCAGAAGTATAAACCAGGCTTAAGCTGAAAATATAGTGAATAATTGAATAAATAAAATGATGAAAAAACTAAATAATAACATTTTTTTTTTTTTTACAACTTGTCCTCTTATAATAGAGATAATGGTTAACGCAAATGCTTGGATGTGTAATGATGGTGTGTGCTTTGCTTTAGGAAAATGGCCACCTAAGAGTGAACGGCGATGCATCTCCAGCAGCTGCTGAGCAGAAAGAAGAGGTCCGGACCAACGGCACCGCACCAGCAGAGGATGGAGAGAAGAACGAGGAAGCTCCTGCTGAAAAGGAGGCCACAGATGCAAACACAGAAGCGATTGCACCGACTGAAGAGGAGGCTGTAATGGATGGAGCAACTCCCTCGACAAGCAACGAGACCCCTAAGAAGAAGAAGAAGCGCTTTTCTTTTAAGAAATCTTTCAAACTGAGTGGCTTCTCTTTTAAGAAAACCAAGAAGGAGACAGGGGATAACGGCGAGGAGGCAGTAGCGGCAGGCAACGATGAAGCCAAGACGGATGGAGCTGTTGAAGGTGTGTCAGAAGAGAAGGCCCAAACCACAGAGGAGGCGGCCAAAACAGAGCAGAATCCAGTAGAGGAGACCAAGCCTACCAGTCCTGCAACTGAGGAGTCAAAAACTGAGCCAGCAGTGGCGACAGAGCCCAGTCCTTCTCAGAATGAAGCAGCTGCGGCAGAAGAATCGGCTCCCTCTGCACAGGAAGCAGAATGCAGTCCAGAGGCCCAAGCAGAAGCTGCCACAGAGTAGTTGAAAGAATGGGAAATCAAAGAAGTGTTCCCTGTTGTACAGTGGAGCGGTGCCAGGGTGTGAAATATTGGAGAACTTGTCTCTAACAAGGATTATTTTAAACGTTTTTTTTGTTTAGCAATCTCTAAAAATCTCACTTTGCTCATGTGGTGTTTTTATAGAGCTGTGAAATTAGTGGGGAAGTGCAGAAAAGGCTGCATTTATCTGCACTATATTTTTTTACTTTTTGAAACAGTATTAACTGGATTTGTTTTTATTTTTTGCATTTTTATACAAACAAAGCAGTGCAAAATGTATGGACATGGCTGTGGATTAAAGGCAGTTGGTTGAGTGGCCAAAATTTTTTTTTTTAATCTTTTAAACCACACGGCATAAAATCTCAGAGTAAAGGTTACTCAGTTCACCGTGTATTTGGTCCCTCTATAGACCTTTTTCTTGGAACGCAAAATTACCCATTATGCTTTGCGTGCATGCGCAAGGAGAATGCGAAGAACTTCCGGTCGGCAGCTGATGCGTGTAAACAGTCACATTTGGACAGCTCTGAAATGATAGTTTTAATCTATTTTACCTGCTTTTATCCTCTTTGAACTAATACTGTTGACCATCAGCACCATCTCCTGGACTGATCATTTACAGAAATGTGATCTAATAGGATGGAAAACAGCTGCTGTGAGGCGTTTTCCCCTCGTTGTCAGTCGGCATCTTCTGCAGTTTAAATGAAGCCTCGTCATCGCTAAAGTCAACATTTTCTCTTTATTTCAAATATATAACCAGCCCAAACACATGTCATTCACCAAAATGTTTGACACACACACGTAGCCTGTACTGTGCCACTGACACACTGATTTAATAACTGTGACAACGTGAAAATATAGGCTAATGTCATTTCGAAATGACAGAAAAACACAAACCGTGGTAAAAACAACACACGAAATAAAACACAAACGGCTCGCGATTAGAATGAACAGCAAATCAGCCAGCAGAGGATCAATAACAGACTTTTATTGGTCATTTTTGTAAATTGCACGACTTTCATACCTGTTAAGTTTCATGCCAGTAACGTTACTCTGGTTTGCTCTCTCTCTCTCTGTGTCTTAAAGAGCCGCTGAGCTAACAGCTGACAGGCCGTGAACACACACTGTATTTCTGACGGCAGACACGTGAACTAGGAGAACGTTTTTCTCGTATTTCTGACGCGCTTGAACCACATGTGACAGATTATAACGGCTTTAACAGACACATTTCTAAGTTGCGTGTCACAAAAACACTCTGTTGTCCATTAAAAACGTTATTGAAACCCATTTTCGGAGCGCAAATTACCAGTTGTACACGCTGTGAACGGAAGTTTTTAGCATTCTACCGGAAGACGCTGGTCGCTATGGCGCCCTCCATGCAGCAGCAATGAAAAAGATCTATAAATTGAGGAAAAGTTACTCAGCAGCAGAGTAAAGCTGCGGTCACACTGGGCTTTTCCTCCCATTGACTTCCATTCATACGCACGCGAATGTGTCAGACCGGAAACGCAGGGTCATGCGTCAAGTTTCGCAGGTTGCTGTGGTTCTAAGTAGGGCTGTGCAATTAATCGAAAATCCGATTTCGATTTTAGCTTCTAACGATTATGAAAAACCATTAATCGAGATAAATGATAGCAGTGCGAAAGACTGCATGCTTATGTGTGTGTGTGTGTGTGTGTGTGTGTGCGACGCGCACACACACAAGCATACCGTCAGCAGCATTCGTTCTCATTCGCACACTGACGAGCAGATCGCAGTCAGCGCACACATCCAAAGTCATCTTAATGTGAGCGCTTTAATGGTCAAAAAGGTGTCAAAACGCGGTGTTTAGTGATTATTCATATTAACCCTCATTTGTGTAATAAACATACGAGTTGAGAATCAAAAGACGTGAAAGAGAAACCATTAAAGAGACAGTGCGATGTTCCTGCTGCCGCCTGTTTTTATCATTATTAATAAACAACAAAAAGAGAAAATCCCTCTCTGCTCTTGACTGAAGGACTTTTGTAGCTAAAGTGTTTTTCTTACAGTGAAGATGCTTAAAGCACAGTTTATTTCATACTTTTATTGTATTGTTTTATTTCTCTTTTCTTTGCAGGGTGGAAAATAACTGTATATATGCAGTAAAAGTCAGAAATATTATCTCTCCTGAATATTAGCAACCCTTTTCCTCCTCAATTTCTGTTTCATGGAAATAAGATTTTTTTCAACTTATTTCTGAACATAATAGTTTTAATGATTCATTTCTAATTACTGATTTCTTTTATGATGACAGCACATAATACTAGTCTATTTTCAAAATACAAGCATTCAGATTCAAAGTGCGATTCAAAGGCTTAATTAGAGTAATTAGGCAGTTCATTGTATAACAGTAGATTCTTCTGCAGACAATCAAAATTATTTATTGCTTAAGGGTGCTAATAATATTGACCTTAAAATGGGTTTCAAAATATTTAAAACTGCTTTTACTCTAGCCAAAATAAAACAAATAAGCCTTTCTCCAGAAGAAGAAAAAATATTAATACTGTTAAAATTCCTTGCTCTGTTAAACATCATTTGGGAAATATTTATTTGAAAAAAATTCTCAGGAGCGCTAATAATTTTGACTTTAACTGATAATCGTTTTGAATAATCGTAATTACAATTATGACCAAAATAATCGTGTTTATGATTTTTCCCAAAATCGAGCAGCCCTAGTTCAAAGTTCAAGCTTGTTGAACTCTGACCTGCGAAATCGCATCACTTGACGGTCACACTAGAGTTTGTGCGTGCAAAATTCTGATGTGCGGCACTGCGAAAAGAGGCGGGATTAAACAAGATTATTAGGCATTAAAAAAGCGAGCGATTGCTCCATGTTTTAAATTTCTGTCCAGAGAGGTCATGTTTTGATCCTCGATTGGTCTCACGCAGTCAAGTGATGCAATTTCGCAGATCAGAGTTAACCAAGCTTAAACTTTGCACCACAGCAACCTGCGACATTTAACACATAAGCATGCGTTTCCGGTCTGACGCATTCGGGTGCGTATGAATGGAAGTCTATGGGAGGTGAGGAAAAGCCCAGTGTGACCGCAGCTTTAGAGAGGGACCAAATTACACGGTGAACTAAACAAAATTTTACTCAGAGGATTTTTGCTGTGCACTGACGAGTAGTTTAAAATAGAATGATCACGAAAACATGCACTACAATTAACAATACTAAATGATTTTTTTAACAAAATATATAAGAAGAAAAAAAGACCCTGGGAACCCTGTAACGGTCAATGAGTTCAGTAGGAAAACAATTTACACATGCTTTGTAGTGGTTCTGTGAGCTCATAAAGTATGTACAGAATGGGCGTTTAACTGTGTTACTGTATAAAGATCTTGATCTCAAAAAGCACATGCAGCTCTTCTGTCAGCACGTTTGGATTTCTACATGGTTTTCAGAGCATTGAAGCATTATTTTTTATCTCTAGTCAAGCTGTGACGCATGTTCCGGTTCCTGTTTCTAGTGTAATTTGAACTGATTACAGCAGATAATCCTTTTTCACAGGTTGTCTGACAAAATTTGGGAAACGATCAGATGCAGAGTTGGCATCTGGTCTCTTTTGTAAATATTGGGGAAGCGTTTACATTTGACTTTGAGTTTGAATGTAACTTCGCTTACACAGTTTCATATGGAATTTCGCTGCTGAAGGTGTTTACATTTTTGTGAGCACACTAAAAGCAAAATAAATGTGAATACAATTTGATTTGTTTTGTCTCTTCTTCTTTGAAAAAAAAAAACAAGTAACCATAACATAACTTTTAATCAGTGTAAGTACGTTTAAGGTGGTGGTATGTTTTGTAATTGTAATTTCGTGTACAAAAGCCAACCAATTAAAGAGATAGCACACCCAAAAATCTAATATTACGAAGCATGTACTCACTCTCAAGCTATTCTCATTCATTTTCTTGTCGGCTTAGTCCCTTTATTATTCCAGGGTCACCACAGCAGAATGAACCGCCAACTTATCCAGCAAGTTTTTACGCAGCGGATGCCCTTCCAGCCGCAACGCATCACTGGGAAACATCCACACACACACTCATACACTACAGACAATTTTAGCCTACCCAATTCACCTGTACCGCATGTCTTTGGACTGTGGGAGAAACCGGAGCACCCGGAGGAAACCCACGCAAACGCAGGGAGAACATGCAAACTTCACACAGAAACGCCAGCTGAGCCGAGGTTCAAACCAGCGACCTTCTTGCTATGAGGCGACAGCACTACCTACTGCACCACTGCCTCACCCTCAAGCTATTCTAAACATTTATTAATTAATTTTTGTTTCTGTGCCGAAACAAGATATCCTGTATCTGTAGAAAGTAGCCATTGTCTTTTTCTGATGTCATCAATTTGTTTGGATTGGGTGAAAAGTGCTCAGCCACGGCCCTCTTACCCTTTGTTTGCTGCTAGTGAAAGATGAGAGGAACTTAACAATTTGAATGTACATCATCATAATGCAATAAAATTCTGCTGCAACTTTCAGTTTACGCAGACTTTAAAGAGGCCCAGATAGCATGTGAATGTGGGCCACTTTAGGCAGTTATGCAGCACTGGTGGTCTTCCTTCAGCCCAGACAAAATGAATGTGAGCCTGAAGTGGCCCACCTGTACAATGACAAAGGGGGGCCAAACATTTAAATTCATATATGGGCCATTAAAGGCAAAGATTTGGCACTTATGGCAAAATGTAATCTGAATGTGAGCCTAATATGGCCCATGTGGAAATGATCAATTTGGCCCAAATGATGGAGGACAAATGTGGGCCACAGTTGGCCAAAAATGTGGCATAGTCATTTAAGAGTAATCTGGATCTAAACCTTAAGTGGCTCACATGTGTAGGTGCAAATGTGGCCTAGCTATCTTAAGACATATGTGGGCCACTTTTGGTAAATATTCGGCACAGGAAGCTCTGGTTATTGCCGCTGTGAGCCTAAAGTGACCAAGAGAAATTATGGCAAATGTGGCCCAGTTATTTTAAAACATATGTGGGCCACTTTTGGTCTATATTCAGCAGAATAAACTGGCTAATGCAGCTGTGAGCCTATAGTGGCATAGAGGAGATATGGAAAATGTGGCCCAGTCATCTTAAAACAAATGTGGGCCACTTTTGGCAAATGTTCAGCACAGTAAGCTATGGCTAATGTGGATTTGAGGTGTTAGTGGCCCAGGTGTAGGCCAGATCTGGGCCAGAATAAAAGCAAACTGTGGCCCAGAAAAGGGTCAGTTCTGGTTCATTTGGTTGAATTCTGGCTGATATGTGATGTTGCTATGGCTTAATTGTGGCCCAGATCTGGCCAACAGGAGCGGACCGCCCAAGTGCCATCATTCCATGCGGTATGTGACTGGTGCATGCCAGATTTGAGCCACATGAATTTTTCTAGCTGGGTTTACCCTATTCCCTATCCGCTTGTTAAGTGTGACGTCATGCGAAGCGGCTTCCAGGTCCAAGCGCTCTATTCAACTGAATCGGGAGACTCATGAAATGGTAATAATAAACGTTTGCAAAGCGATTAAATAATTTTGTAAATCACGATCGCAGTATATATGTCCATGCCTAATATCCGATGCCAAGTGATTCATTTTTTTAAAAATTGTTAAATTTTTGGTATTTTTTATGCAGCAAGCCCAGAGATTGTTGTGTACACTATGAGTTTATGTAAAATTAATTTTAATGCGTGATAGGAATAAAACGTGATCATAAACGAATGATTTCTCCACTCAAATGAATGGTGGCTTGGACCCGGAAACAGTATACATACGTCACAAACACGTCACCACTTAACAAGCGGATGGGGCTGGCTGACTGAAATTAAAAGTCCTTGTGAATATACCCCACTAGATTGTGCGATGAATTGAATGTTGAAAGAAATGAAATGTTGAACTGTTTTAAAGAATTAGTTGAAAGAAACAGTCAGACACAAATTTATATCATGTGAAAAATATCAGCTATCCCTACTGAAAAATCCAGCTTAAACCAGCCTATGCTAGTTGGCTGGTTTTAGCTGGTCGACCAGCCTGTTTTTAAAGGGGTTTTGGCCATTTCCAGGCTGGTTTCCAGCCATTTCCAGCCTGGTCCTAGCTGGTCAGGCTGAAAAATAACCAGCTAAATCCAGCTAAAACCAGCTTGGTTTAAGCTGGACGTAGCTGGTTTTGGCTGGGCTTCCAGCCTGGCTAGGCTGGTCAAGCAGGTTTTAGCTGGTCATCTCCCAGCCTGCCCAGCTAAGACCAGGCTGGAAATGGCTGGAAACCAGCCTGGAAATGGCCAAAACCCCTCTAAAACCAGCCTGGTCGACCAGCTAAAACCAGACTAGGCTGGTTTAAGCTGTTTTATTTTTCAGTATGGATGTGAAGTAGGCATAGAATAGAGGATATAATTTTAAAAAAAATTATGGAAATTATAAGTTTAGGTCAACAAAGATAATTTTTATTTTAATTATTTAAGGAGGACTGGACTGGAAGAGCGAATATAATAAATAACAACGAAGTGAAAACAGCAGATGGCAGTGAGGCAACTTATGGATGGCAGCTGCCGTTAAGCTCCAAAGAAGAAGAACACACGCGCACACACAGACGGAAGTGAACGACGAAGCATGCGCTAAATGGTCATGGAGGTGGACGATCAACACTCGTGTCAGAAAAGCAGAGAAAACATGGACGCTGAGAACGAGGATTTTGATGATGCTGAAGACAGCGATCACACCGAAAATGACAAAAAGGATGACGAGCTCACGCTGGACAACGTGCTGCGTTTGGGCGGGACGAAAGTGAGTTTATTTACGTTAGCATGTGTAACGTTTCCACCATAGACTGTAAAACACACACGTGTTTTTTTCTCTGTCATAAGAGCGTGACAACACACGATGGACAATTAAGGTAAAGTTGGTTTTATATTCGCACATTCATTCATTTAGCTGTCTCTATATTGTTTACCACGCTAATTTGAATATTCAGTCAAAATTAGCATGCTAGTATGACTTCAAAACAACATGCATCTAATTGACTGTAAACAATGGTGTACTTTGATAATCATTTGCGGCTAATATGATTTCCCTATTTAGAATTTGCAAATAACACTACTAAAATTATATTAAGGACCCTACTGGAAAAAAAACAGCTTAAACCAGCCTATGTGGGTCGGCTGGTTTTAGCTGGTCGACCAGGCTGGTTTTAGAGGGGTTTTGGCCATTGCTAGGCTGGTTTCCAGCCATTTCCAGCATGGTCTTAGCTGGTCAGGCTGGAAGATGACCAGCTAAAATCAGCTTGATTAGTCTAGCCAGGCTGGGAGCTCAGCCAAAACCAGCTATGTTTAGCTTAAACTAGGATGGTCAAGCTGGTTTTAGATGGTTTTAGCTGGTGATTTTCCAGCCTGACCAGCTAAGACCAGGCTGGAAATGGCCAAAACCCCTCTTAATCCAGCCAACCAGCCTAGGCTGGTTTAAGCTGGATTTTTCAGCAGGGGAGAAAGTCTGAATGTGCGAATATAAAACCTTTACCTCCATCGATGGACAAGCTTGTTTGGCTTTTAAGTTACATTCCATGGTATGGTTATACGTTTTTTTTTAACTAAGTTACTTTACAAGTGTGAGTTTTTTTATGTTTGTCTGATAAGTCATATTGTTTTGTTGTCACAGGCAGATTATGTCATGCTGGCTGGCATCAGCGACACTACCGAGCTCATAAATGGTGGGAAAAAAGTCATAATTGATGATCTAGAGGAGGGAGAGCTGGAAGATTTCATAAAACAGCTGGGCATCCGTGCATATGCAGATCAGCAAATCATCCAAGATGAAGAGGACCCAGCATCCTCAGAGCCAACTCAAAAGGAGGGAAAAAAAGCAAAAGGTTCCAAAGTAAAAGAGGATGCAGCACCTAATGTGAAAAATAAAGTCACCCCCTCAACACAAGCGACGAAGACGTCTGTTCAGTCTACAAACCTTGCCAATGCCACTGGAAAGAAGGCCAAACAAAAACCCGCAAACCTGTTTGAGTTCATTCCAAGGCAATTTCTCCTTATTAAACCTGGGGGGAAGTGGTTCGATATCGAGTACACCTCAGAAGGCACGTCTGTAGCTCAAAATGAGTCTCTGACCTGTCAGTACAAGGCTTTAGCTCAGAAGCTCTACGAGAACGAAACTGCCCTCTACAAAAGCAAGAAGAGCCTTCAGAAAGGTGCCAACTCTGCCTGGATGAAGACCGTAGTGTCCACAGGAACTATGACCGATAGGATGGCAGCTATGACCGTGCTGATTCAGGATGCTCCAGTTCACAGTCTCGAGCACATCGAGAGCCTCGTGTCCATGATGAAAAAGAAAGGAAGTCGTAGACCTGGACTTATGGCGTTGGACACCCTTAAGGAACTGCTGCTGTCTGACCTCCTCCCAAAAACCCGCAAGCTTCGGACGTTCTCTCAGCATCCTTTTGAGGAGCTGGAGGAAAAATCCAGTGGCAACAAGGACACCAGGGACCGCAGGCTAATTCTCTGGTACTTTGAGCACCAGTTGAAGCTTCAGATTGCAGATTTTGTGGTCACTTTGGATGAACTTGCTCACGATATGGTCGAGGCCACCAAAATGCGAGCGCTTACCACTGCCTATGAGCTGCTGTGCAACCAGCCAGAGCAGGAGAAGTTGCTTCTCGTGCAGATTGTCAACAAATTAGGGGATCCCGAATACAAAACTGCCTCAAAAGCCTCATACTTGTTAGAAACGGTGCTTCACAAACATCCCAACATGAAGACGGTGATCTGCTGTGAGATCGAGCGCCTCATGTTCAGATCCAACATCAGCCCCAAGGCTCAGTATTATGCCGCATGCTTCCTAAATCAAGTGATTCTGAGCCACGATGAAGCAGACTTGGCTGCCAGGCTCATCACCATCTACTTCACGTTTTTCAATGCATGTGTTAAGAAGAAGAATATGGAATCGAAGATGCTGAGCGCTCTGCTAACTGGAGTGAACAGAGCTTATCCGTACGCTAAGATTGGGGATGACAGTGTATCCAAGCAGCTGGACACGCTGTTTAAAGTGGTGCATGTCGTCAAATTCAACACTGCCGTCCAAGCCCTCATGCTGCTCTTTCAAGTCATGGACTCTCAACAGACTGTTTCAGATCGGTATTATGTAGCACTCTACAGGTAAACCTAAATGCTTTTTTAAATGCATGTTCAATGCTTGTTATCGCTCTTTAGTTGATTTTGATTAACTGTATTGTCAGGTGTTAGATTTAAACATTAAGATTAGGATTCAATCAACTTATGTCATTTCATATTCTGATAATGATATACATTAAGGGTGTCACGATTTTGATTTTGAATCAAAATCGATTGAAATTTATGCTCAACTTCGATTATCGAATCAAAAAATAGAATCGTAGATGCTGACACGCCCCCATGTCGCGTTAGCTTGGCTTGCCAAGCGGGAAAAAAACAGGCTTGTTGAAGTGCTTGTTAAACTGCAGATGCAGGAGACCCGTCGACAGAGCTTAAATCCTCTCCTCTTTTAATGAAGTCACCGGTGTGGAAGTATTTTGGATTTCCAGTTAGTTATGTTGACAACGTTCGTGTTGTCGACAAAAAAAAAAAAACTCTGCAAGCTCTGCTATGTACGTATTACGGTTGGGATGATAGACGATAGGCGCATTGCGGTCCTCCGCCCCGCACCCGTTGCAAATCCGTTCGCGAAAAATACACACTCAGGCCCTGTTTACACTGTCTTTGTTTTTAAATGGCATTTTAGAACGACAACGATCCACACTGGCGTGTAGCATTTCTGAGCAGCCCTCCTTCCTCACTACCGCTGAAAACGCACATCACGTGACCACACACACTTATTCACACACAGACGCACACGCATTGTCATGCGCATGAGACAGCGGGTTAAGGCAGTCAGCGGGTCAGTAGACTGCTTTCATCTTTTACTTTCACACAAATACTCAGTCATTTTAGCGAACACCTCAGATACTGTTGGCTGGTTTCTGTTGGTTGTGCGTCTTTTTTACCGACGCCATTATAACGACACAGATCACTGCCTATTCACGAGTCCCGCAGAAAAAAGTGATTGACAGGTGGTAATTATGTGTGTATCTTGCCTTTATTCATTTACTGTATGATATGTTTATGGGTAAAACAAAGACCATGCAGGTCAGGTAGTTTAAACGGTAGGCTACAAATAATTAATTCGTTATTAATTGATTAATTATTCATAATCAAAAATCGAACCGTGACTTTAGAATCGAAAATGTAATCGAATCGAGGATTTGGAGAATCGTGACACCCCTTAATATACATTGGGGCTGTAAGGATACACCAAACCCACGATTCGGTTCTTATCACGATTTTTGACCCATGATTCGGTTCGTATCACGTTTTTTTTTTTTTGTCGTGGGGGTTGGAAAAAAATATTTATAAAACAATATTTTCTTATTAAATAAAATTTGAAAAATCTTTATAAACTGAACATCAAAGAACAATATTAGCTATGCAAATTATTAACAATACAAATAGCCATATATAAAATAAATAAATAGCCAAAGCTATAACACTTCTGTTTTCTTTGTAACAAAATACTGTTGAAAAACCAAACAGAACTAAACTTCATTGTGGAGATGATTCAAGCATGTTGAAAATTCTTTTTCAATCAAGTTCTCTTACATAGAAAAAGTAAATTAAATGGCTACTGTTTCACACTGAGGTAACTGAGGCTTAATGCCTGTGCTGCAAACCACAAATCAAGTAAACATTAAACAAATAAACAACTTATTTCTCTTAAGAAAACCAAACTCGTTGGATTTAAGAGAGTTGAAAATTCTGCTTCAGAAACACCGTCATGTCAACATTGCAGTGAAAAAACGTGACAACTTTCCTTACTCTGCCGAGGAGTCGGGACATCTGGTGAACGCCCATCCCTCTCTGCACAGCCACATTAACAGTGTGAGCAAATCATCGTCCGACAGCGTTGGCAATGTTTCTGCCATTGTCGGTTGTCAAGCGGGGTTAAGTTGGTTTTTGATATTCCTGACAAATTCAGATGGTCCCTTACTAAGAGTTCCGCGCGAGCTCTCCCGGCTAAACGCAGTGCTCGTAATGTCGAGCAAAAAAAAAAAAAAAAAAAATGTTTCCTAACGTTCTTCTTCAACTAGCTCAACTTTTGTAGGCAGGCGTGACGTTATTGGAAGTGTGTCACGATTCTCCCTTATCACACCGTGACACCGGATCGTAGATCTGAGTGTCGCGATTTCGTTTTTATATCACGTATCGTTACAGCCCTAATATACATCACAATATACATCGTCATTTAATGTCAGAAAACATATCTTTAAAGGCGCCCTTGACAACCAAAGAAATACATGTATGCAAAGAAAACATAAATGTGCGTACGCAGTAAAAAATTCAGATGTATGAAACACTGCATCACCGAATCTCACGCATATTCTTTTGTACATCCGAATGAATGTGAAGCTGAGCACAACATGCACGAGCGCAAAACCCCTCCCTGCCTCCTCCCCCGTATGAATATGCTAATGACTTTACTTTGGCAAAACCCAACAAAAAAGCAATGGCAAAAGCAAGAAAAAAAGAGAATCTTTGAACAGAATGTGAATTGGAGGTGCTGCTTTCGGAGGTAGACCGGAGAAAAACGGTGATATTTGCAAGTTTGTCCCCCGAAATTAACAACAAAAGAAAAAAATAGAGTGGGAGAGTTTAGCTGATGCGGTTAACACAGTTAAGTCTGAACATCGCACTGAGTGGATTAAAAAAGAAATAGTGCGATTTATAGGTGTAAAATTTTGCAGCGTTTTTAAGTGCGTGAGTGGTGTAGTTCGTAAAACGTACGATTACATGTTTTGACACGTTCAAGCATGAACTTGGTTCGAATCCAGCGTCTTGACAAACTTTTTTTTCTTCTTTTTTTTTTCTTTTTTTTTTTTTCCCGCTGCATATCAGATTTTGCCTATACTCTTCATCACGAGGAAGACAAGTAGGAATCATCAATAAGTTTGTGCATCATATTTTACTTGCACATTTATTGAATGGAAATGTTTCTGATTCACGCATGCAAATTCATCTTCAGATAGTGTCTTTATATCAATGTGCTTGCAGTAGATCGCTCTGATTACATTGGGAAAAACGGCGATCGCTGCGAATTGTGCTTTAATGTTTGGCTGGTCAACTGCATGGTATGGAAACCTTATATACGTGCTAGACATGTGGATAAACCCATTTCATACAGCTGCCATCACATGGCTCAAAGACACTTTGTAGAGTGCAATTTAACACAACTGCCTTTAGGAGTCGCCAATGGAAATAAAACAGACACGCACAAGAAATGTGCGTACGCCAGGCATGAAGTTGGCGTGGAGCTGCACACATTCCCACGTTCATTTCATCGTTAGTAAATCCAAACGTGAGCGATTCGGAGCGTGAAACCTGGCGTACGCAAAGTTTTTGTGCGTACGCAGTGTTGATACATGAGGCCCCTGACCCTTAAAAATCATTAAGAATTTTACTCTCACAAAAAAATTGCTCTTGAGCAATTGATGTGACTTCATTCTCCATATGAGAGTCGTCTTTAAGATGCCATTAGCAAAAAATATATAAAGTATTGAAAGTGTTTCAGTAGCTCAATACTTTCGCTGTAGGTGAGACTGTAATATGACCATTACTGCCACACCATTTACAGCAGCCGCTCTAAAGGAGAAAGTACGTGTTTTTTAGGTACGACCGTAGTTTGGAAGTTGGTTGTTGGTTTGAAGCATGTTTGGACTTGTGCTACTAAGACAAAATGCTAAAATATCAGAATTCTGGAGAATTTTAGAACTTGCCTAAGCCACATACCTACTGTTTAGACATCAGAGAGAAATCTAACTTATTGAATGGATGCAGTATATGGTACTTTTAATAAAATCTACAGAGAGCCTGTTATATGGATGTCACTAGTAAAGGTGCATAGATTGCAATGTCAATATAGGATTGTAATCTTTTTGTACAACCTTTGTTTTCCTCAGGAAATTGTTGGACCCAGGATTATTTTCAAGCTCAAGAAAGAGTATGTTTCTCAACCTCTTGTATAAATCTCTAAAGGCTGACATAGTTCTCAGGCGTGTGAAGGCATTTGTGAAAAGGCTTCTTCAGGTCAGCTGTGAGCAGACTCCTGAATTTGTATGCGGTGCACTTTTCCTTGTGTCGGAAGTGATGAAGGACAAGCCAGGCCTCAAGCTGCTACTACAAGAACAGGGGGTAAGTCTCCACATGCACTTGTAGCCGGCTGTTTATGTAGTCTGATTACCTGTGTCTTCTGTAATAACACTGGAAAAAGTGGGTGACTTGACTTTTCAGAACAATAACATTAGCATACAACAGTAACACAAGTTTGGCATCTTTGAATTACTTTTTTAGTTTTACTAGAAACAATCACAGTTTGCAAGATAGCATTAAAACCATGTCCTGATCGCCACAAAGTTGTCTATGACACCAGTTTAGTGACATTACTGTTGAAGGTGCTGTATGTACATTTGACCCCCAGTGGTTGAACTAGGTATTGCACTCCTGGTTCGAAACACACAAGAGCAGGGGTCCGTTCTTCATACCTTGCTTAAATGATCTAAGACAGGGGTTCTCAACTGGTTTAGCCATGGGACCCACATTTTTACGTGTTCATCAAGCCGCGACCCAAATTTTTAGGAACTATAATACAATATATATATATATATATATATATATATATATATATATATATATATATATATATATATATATATATATATATAGTTAAAAAGTTACTATTTTCCCAAATGTATATAACTACTACTGTAAGAAAATATCAGATTTCGGTACATACTTTCAGTATTTTCTTTGATTGAACTGACCCAATCTAATCTTGTTTATATGAATTGAACCTGCTCCCGACCAGGTTTGATCTACCAGAACTGTTGCTATGGCAACAACTCTCAGATCAGTTTTGAAGAACGAAACGATCCTGGATCGTGTCAAATAGTCAATAACCAAATCCAGCTAATTGAGTAATCCACGTACGAAGAACGGACCCCAGGTTGACAGATTGACAGCACCAACAAAGGCTGATATAAACAATAGAAGGAATATTTTTCATATATAATATAAAATAATATATTTTTTTTGTCCTAACAAACACCTGAAGTTTATTATTTTAGAAACGGCTTTTATTTCTAACAGCTGATCAACAGAAAACTGACAATGATCACTTCAGGTACACCTCATGTGCTTTTTTCAGTCTTCGCATGCTTTGAGAGCCTTCATGACTAAATAAATCAAATACTCCACCAAGGCAACCCGGGGTGCTGATATATAATTGGCTA
This sequence comes from Danio rerio, assembly GCF_049306965.1. Lineage (NCBI taxonomy): Eukaryota > Metazoa > Chordata > Actinopteri > Cypriniformes > Danionidae > Danio > Danio rerio. Next base: position 3,404,697 of record NC_133195.1, on the reverse strand, counting down.
AACTGGCATTGGGCAGGTTATATGGACCAAACCAAAGACAGACTTTCCGGCACGTTTCAAAGCAGAATATCTGACTGCAGCATTGCTTTTCAGATAAACAAGAATGTTCACTTGGCATGTTTCTTAAATATCTGCAAACATATTATGGTATTTTTATGCTTTATTAGAGTCAATAGCCCCTTTCACACAGTGATACCGGTAAATATCTGGAAAATTTCCGGAACGACTTTACCGGTATATTCAAAAAAGCGCTGTTCACACAGGCGAGGACGTTACGGAAATTTTCCGGAAAAGAGCATTCACACATCCATTCCAAAATACCGGTAAATTCTGACATCATTCACCACAAATGAGCTTTAAACGGCTGCGCTTGTGTTTGTAAACATTTGACTAAATTACAAACTCTGTGGATGATCAATATTGTGAACAACTTTCGCAGGATCACTTTCACATGTCGAGATGTTCATAATATGTGCGTGTGCTGGCGCTCACAGGCTGTTTCAAAGGCACACGCAAAGCTTAAAGGTAAACAAACCGGCTTATCATAAGCATCTCATCGATGATTATTTACACAGTTGGCATAAAGAAGAACATATAAACGTGATCTGACTAACATCTAGCAGCTAAATGTGTCTGGAAAAATATTCAAAGGCTTTTATTCTCACAAACCGTGCGGACGTAAATGCGTCTGACTGTTCTGATTGGCTAAAGCAGATGTCTCACGTCAGCACGTTCTAGACGTGCACGCGCTTATTACGGTAAACCTTCTGCATTCACACAGCGCAGCATTCCGGCAAATTGCAGGTAATGTTACAACTTCACTTTCCGGAAAATAGCCAGAACGAATTTACCGGTATTTTCAAAAAGGACCTGTTCACACATACAAGCTTTCCGGAAAATTGCCGGCAATTTTCCGGAAAGGTCTGTATGTGTGAAAGGGGCTAATGTCTTACAGCACCTTTAAGAACCAGAGAGATGTTCATTGAAGACCATGGGCCTTTATCCTTGAAGCACCAATTCTGGATTTTAGGTACCATGAAGGTTACTTAGTTCAGCTTCTCCAAAACACCATTTGAATAAAGAGTGATTAAAGTCGAGTTGCCTTCATGTTATTTAAAATCCAAGATTAGTGAAAACTTGTATGAAACTTATCTCACAAGCCAGCTAATTTGGCTTCATGGTACAGCTCCTGTATACAGTCATGTCGCTTCTTAAATGTCAAATGGACTTCATTTGGTCACACCAGAATAAAATCAGAAAAGAGGAGGGGTTGTATGACTTGTGTTGCATACTCTGACTATAACCCACCCTGATAGCACAATAGATATTAGTGGACAGGATGTCAGTTTGTGTAGCAATAAGCTCAAGTCTCTCTTAAAAAGGTGTCTCCTTGCCTTTGCATTGTGCAGCACTGATGGTTTAGTTTCATACTGCTTATCAATAATCCTTCTGTAGGAAGAAGAGGAAGAGTTCTATCAAGACCTCGAAGAGGATCTAGATGATAACGACACTGCTGCGGAAACTCGTGTGAATGATGAAAAAGACAAAGGAAAACCATTTACAAAACATTGTCATGTGAAGCCCACTGCATCATGGGTACATCAGCAAAATTTGGAAGGTAAACCTACTGCACTCCCTTGATAATTACTTTGACTTATTGTCAAAGTGTGCATGACCCAACAGTATATGCTTCTTTTGCATTTTCATGTTAGTTTAGCTAGTCAAACTACTCCTGCCGTCCACTGCCATGTTTACACCAGTACATTTTCAATTTAAAACAGATGATTTTTGACTCTTTTGGGAACTCTGCAGAAATGTTTTAGATAAAAAAACTCCAGTGTTGCGTTTCATTGTAGACAAACAAAAATGCAAACTGTATGCAAAAGGGGTGGCCTCCCACATACAAAACTGCACCATACCATTTTTGGGTCAGCACTTACTCAGCACAGTGGAAATTTCTTTAGTTATATCAATTTAGTCGTTTGGGATGCAGTGACACATAGTAAAATATTTCGCCGAATAGATCAGCCACTTTTGACGCTAATAAATAAAGTCCTTGTGCTGCAGGAATTAGGAGGTTTGCTGAAGGTGCAGCTGTCGTGCAGTGAGGCGTTTGCGCCTTTAATAATCTATGAAAGTTCGCGTTCATTAAACAGTAAGAATGATTGATAAATCCAAATGAAACAATCCCTTAAAAGTCACGTCTCGTCTTCATTTTCGGGCTCAGGCACGCTCTGCACTCACACTGCAAGCGTACCGCGCCAAAGCCCAAGTGAACCGTGCTCTGACACACCTCTTCCAACCGGTCAACTGAACCGTGCCTGAGCCTGATTCAGAGCACTCACAGTTCTCAAACAATTCGGGAAACCTGAAACCTCCTAGAAACAGTTGATGTCAACATGTGATATTAATTATTATGGTTTGGTACAAAAGCAGCATCCAAAAAAAGGTTTAGTCCTTTAGGAGCAAATATGGGCTGAGAATTGGCTGTTTGCCAACAAATACGTGAGAATTTTTAAAATTCTCAAAATAAAGGCGCCTCATCAAAACTAAGCATCATTGCACGCGCATCTGTTTAAATCTTCATAAGAGCTATATATGACAGACACAATCTCAGTAAAAACTGATGCTTGCTCTCAACTAGGCTACATTGTTTGCCAGTTAAAACGGTTTTGTGCCAAAAGGAGGCCCTATGTTAACAGTGTCCAGAAGCGGCAAGACATTCTGAAAAATGTTAGAAACCAGCAGCCGTTGACATCGATGGAACAAAATATTATGGCAGCTTATTTTGTAACATTATTCCCGATATCGTTGTGTTCAATAGAAGAAAGAAACTCAAACAGGTTTGAAACGTGGAGAATGAGTAAATGATGGCAGAATTGTCATTGTTGGGTAAACAACCCTTAAATAATAATAATAAAAAGAGAAATTCATTGTTATTTGAAAAGATTTATTTATGTTGTAAGTTTGTGACGTAATTTGACAATAGTTTTTTACAATATTTGTTTTAAGATGTCCTTACAGAACCCATCATTGCATATTATACAAAACACTTGGTTTGCTTCAACCTAAGTTCCGCAGACAGTATCATTGGTATTTGTTTCTTTTTAAATGTGTTTATTTTAGTTTCCCTTCTTATTTAAAGCAGTTTTTTGTTCCATTTACATCATCATATTCGCTTCGTCATGTGCAACAGAATTATTGTTTTTTGTTCCCAGAATTTCTACAGAAAGTGGCCGTAGGTCCTTTCGATATAAAGCTCCTTCCGACTTGAACAATCTCCCCTCCTTTTTTAGATCAATTAAATCATTTCGTCTTTTCAGGGCTAATTTATTTTCTTTTTTGGAAACAGCTTGCAAATGTTATTAATATTGGCTCCAAATTAAATTAAATGTTTATTATTTATTTGTGTATCAAATAGTTTGTACTTTTGATTAAATGTTTTCGCTTATTTAGGCTTCAGATTGTGGGAAGTGTTTCAGGTGGAGTGTGCTGCTTGTTTGATTGTTTGTTTGTCTTGTCAAGTATATGTACTTTATGATGTGTTGTACTCTGTTTGATTTATGAACTTTTTAGGGACCCCCTCGAAAATGAGATGATTCATCTCAAGGGGCTATCCCATTCAACAAAATCAAATTCAAATAATGTTTATTAATCAATTAATAATCATTTCTGTAAGTTACAAACTTCTCTTGTTCTTAGGTGGTGTGAATAAGGCAATCTATGATCCCATGAACAGAAACCCTTTATACTGTGGGGCTGATCACACAGCCCTCTGGGAACTTCAGAAGGTACCAAGACACATGATATTTCCAATATTCTCATTCTGCCCAAGATCTTTTCTCTGATGTCATGCTCTTTCTTTCAGCTGTCTCATCATTTCCATCCCTCCGTGGCTCTTTTTGCTAAAACCATATTGCAGGTAACTGCTTTCTCTGGGTTGAAGTCAGCATGTAGTCAAAATTAAAGTGCTACCATTTAAGGAAAGCCAACATTTGTCTATTTGTCATTTATGCAATAGTTTTCGCTTTTAAAGTATTGGCCCAGCTCTCCCAATCCAGCATCAAAGTTAGTCTTGACAAGTTATGTTGCCTTTTTTTTCAACCACCAGGGAGAGTTCATAGTGTACACCGGAGATCCACTTCAGGACTTTACACTTATGCGATTCTTGGATCGCTTTGTTTTTAGGAATCCAAAGCAAGCAAAGGGAAAGCGTAAGTAAGCTCTACAATATCACAGTTTTGGTCTTGAAACTGTTTGTATAAATGTATTTTTTGCATTCTAGAAAACACAGATGCTATTGTGATGCAGCCTAAGTGCAGGAGGACATTCGGTAATGTGCAGCCATTACCTGGTAAGTCTTTATTGCATTGTGTTGTGCGTTTAGTTTCTATAGGGATGCAGGATATGAACAATTTGAACAGCTAGCAATAATTAGGTCCATCACATGGCAGATACTTGTATAGATATCAATAAGTTCATATTTTTCTATTATAATGTTTATCTAATCTGCAGTGTGTGCACCCAGAATTAAAATAGTCATGTGTAGAACATCACGATATTGCGATGATTTATTTGGCTGATTCTGCAGGGAGACTGCATCTCCATGAAATCTAATAAGCAATCTATAACATGATTTAGGGTTTCCCAACACATTTTGATTGTAGTCTGTGCTATTTGCAGTGCTTTTCTGTATTTTTATGCATAATCTATTAATGCAACCAAGAAAAAGATAAAACTGTAATTGTGTTTTATCGTTTCCCAAGTTCATTAGTATTGAAGTGCAGTAATTGAATGATAAAATAAAATAATTAAATCAAATTCATGAATGTTAAAGGTGCAGTAGGGGATCGTCTTCAGAAGCATTTGTTGTTGTGCTGGTTGAAAGTCTTTTCACAGTCTAATAATAATGATTAAAGTAAATGATCTAAATGTGTTTATATGTATTTTTATATTTTGGGTAAAAAATGTTCATTTAATTAAATAGTCGGACCGACATCTCTCATTATTCCGATAAGTAGCCCAATCTGTCTGTCAGCAAATGCAGATTTGAACAACTGCGCAGCTGTTTGTATTAGGGGTGTCACGATTTAGATTTTTAATCGAAATCGATCGAAATTTATGCTCAATTTTGATTATCGAATCAAAAAAAAGAATCGTCGATGCTGCCACGCCCCCATGTCACATCAGCTTGGCTTGCCAAGCGGGAAAAAAACAGGCTTGTTGAAGTGCTTGTTAAACTGCAGAAGCAGGAGACCCGTCGAAAGAAATTTAACCCTCTCCTCTTTCAATGAAGTCGCCGGTGTGGAAGCATTTTGGATTTCCAGTGAGTTATGTTGACAACGTTCGTGTTGTCGACAAAAAAAACACAGTTTTGCAAGCTCTGCTCTGTACGTATTACGTACGGTTCGTCCGATAGACAACACCGGCATCGCGATCCTCCGCCCGCCCCCGTTGCAAATCCGCTCGCGAAAAGTTCACACTCAGGCCCTGTTTACACTGTCTTTGTTTTTAAATGGCATTTTAAAACGACAACGATTTGACATCCACAGTGGCGTGAAGCATTTCTGAGCAGCCCTCCTTCCTCTCTACCTCTGAAAATGCACATCACGTAACCACACAGACACAGACACACACACAGCCATGCGCTCGAGACAGCAGGTCCAGGCAGTCAGAGGACTGCTTCAATCTTTCACTCAGTTGTACGTTGTAATTTTAGCGAACACCTCAGATACTGTTGGCTGGTTCCTGTTGGTTGTGCGTCTTTTTTACCGACGCCATTATAACGACACAGATCACTGCCTATTCACGAGTCCCGCAGAAAAAGTGATTGACAGGTGGTAATTATGTGTGTATCTTGCCTTTATTCATTTACTGTATGATTTGTTTATGGGTAAAACAAAGACCATGCAGGTCAGGTAGTTTAAACGGTAGGCTACAAATAATTAATTGGTCATTAATTAATTAATTATTCATAATCGAAAATCGAATCGTGCCTTTAGAATCGAAAATGTAATCGAATCGAGAATTTGGAGGATCGTGACACCCTTAGTATGTATGCAGCTCAGCCGACCGCGGCGCGCACGATCTGTAAAAACCTGCTGAATCAAAACTTTTAATAACCTGAATCAATATTGGAGTTAGCTTTGCACGCTGGAGAAGTGATGACACCATGTCTGAAGGATTTCTCTTAGACAGGTAATGTTCTGTTTTAAAACTGTTTTAGCTTCACGCTAAGCTGATGCAACGTTAGATGTTGTTGTTACAAATGGGTTATATCATCACAGAAGTGTTGTTCAGCCACTAAAATCTTCCGATGAAAGATTGATAAGACTATTTTCAGTTTCATAAGGTCCTTTTACAGCATCGATGATGTAGATTTTAATTAGTTTAACAACAAAACACAAGTAAATACCGCTATTCCGCCTAGTGTCTCCCTATATTGTTCACCATGCAACTCTAAATATTCACTCTGAAATAGCATGTCAGTTTGGCTTGCACACCATCGGACAAGCACTCGTCGCTTTTAACACATGAGAGAGGGCTCTTCTGCGGTGCTCGTGTTTAAGGAGGCGTGGCTCTAGGCGGCATGGGAGGGACTGTGATTCAGAGATTTATGCTAAGCTGTTAGCATTGTGGAAGATCACCTACTGCACCTTTCAAGTCACAAATGGTACAATTTCCCATACCTGAAGGCTTTTAAAATCATTATACAATTCCAGGCATCAAAAACACATGCAAATGCTAAATTATGATACAAACTCAGCATTGCATATCCTGACATGTGACTATTATGGAGGATCACATTGCGATCTCAATGCTAAAAAAAAAATATATTGTGCAGCCCTTGTAGAAATACTATAATGCTTCTACTATGAAGCTTCGGTATTTACCAAATGTATTGTCAAACTGTTTCTGCAGTGCATTTAATTTGGGGGATATTAAATATAACATTACATAAAGCCATGTAACATCAAAAATAAAAACAAACATTGGTTTTGTAATGGGTGATGAGAACAAATATCGTTTATCTTTTATGCAGTTAACAGTGAAGAATATCTGGCCAAAGAGGAGAGTCAGATACCTGTGGATGAGGTGTTCTTCTACAGGTTAGTAGAAGCTTCAACCAATCATGTTCAGTTGTAGTAATAGTAGTAGTGCTAATGTGTTTGTGTTTGTTACTCAGGTACTTTAAGAAGCGAGATGAGGAGAAACGATGGAAAAAGACTAAACGAAATGAGGACAACGAAAGTGTGGAGGATGTTGATGATGATGAATTTGAGAGGATGCTTGGTAGGCCCTACGATCAACACAGTCTTTGTACCTTTCTATTTAACTTGTGTTGAAAAAACTGACCCACATTTTGTCTTATCAGATACGTATGAAGGAGACCGCTTTTTCACCGATTTCAAGGATGATGACTTGGACTTTGCGAGGTATGTTCAATGTAGATTACGCAATTGCAAATGCAGTTTACTCCACTATTGGCGTTTTTCCTGTGCTGCATGGCATGATACAGAGGATTTCCCACTGTGTTCAATGAAAAATACAGACTGTGGAATGTATTTTTAACAGAAATACTCTGTAGATTGAATTTATGAATGTAAAATTGTTAAAAACAGTAAATTATTGGCAACCACAGCTGCCGTTATTTTTCCGTAAAATCAAGAAAGGGAAAAAAAAAAAACAGGCAAACTTTTATTTGTGTCACCATTGTGGAGGATAGTAGCGTCTGTGTTCAAGTCCAAGATGAACTGAGCATATCTGATGTTGTGCTGCATCTTCTTTTGTGTAACTGTGTAGTTACTAATGCAATGAAAATCTGTTAATTGTAATCACACATGGACACATTAATGCATTCAATGACTTTACATTTTTGTGCACTAAGCTATGATTTTGTAAGCTGAACATTGCATCAGTAAAGAAATAAGGTTATTTTCCGTAAATTTAAACAGTTCTGTAAAATTCTGGCAATCACAGCTGCTGGTATTCTTCCGTAAATTTAGCATATATTTTACACTATAAGAGTTTGCTAATTAACACTCTCTCAGTGTTGATAATGTTAACTCTTTCAAAAGTGTTATTTAAACGCTTTTATAGTGGTTCCCATATAAACTCTGAGGGAGTGTTAATTTGAACTCTAAGGTAGTTAAATCTACTATCTAAAATTTGCAGTGTACAGTACCTGCCACCTGGGACTTTTTTTTTCACTACAACCTTGACACTACCTATGAATGCATAAGAGTGACGAAGCTCATTTCAAAATGTATTATGCAAAACGGCAGTTCAATATATAAAACGTCAATGCATTAAAGTTTTCTACAACATGTGCGAAGTTTAGCTTGCAAAATGAAAACTAAATTTTAAAAATGTACATTTGCCTTTCCAAATGTCCACGTTTTAATATGTAAATTACATACAGACTCAGAGTCATGCTGTGTTTACAACAGACGCGGAACGCGCAGATAAATCACGATATTTGCGCGTAAATTGCCACGTGAACATTTGAGTTTACTCGCTTCATTCGCGCGTCAAATTCACTTCAGAACAGACGCGGATTTGCGTGATGGGCAGGGCTTCTGTCTGCCCGGTGACTGTCGCTTCGTTGCTAAAAGGCTAACATGGATTTTATGAAGAAAATAACAGTGTTTATGTATTTTATGAAGGCTGAAAAACAGCGTCGATACGTTTAGAACCATGTCTGGGTCCACTACATCCTTTCAGAGGTGCATCCAGCTCTGTGAGCTTATAAACTCCTTCAGAAACTGAACCTGGATCACGGAGGCTTTCAACGGTGCTTCTGACTGAGCCAAGCCCAGTTTGATGACTTGTTGTTGGTGTCGGCTGGAGGATTTCCCCCGGGACACCATCAACAGGTTCTACGTCACAATCACGCCCCCACAAGAGCAAGCTTCTGATTGGTTAACGCGGCGCGAATGTCCGCTGAAGTTCAGATTTTCGAACTCGAAAGATTCGCGCGAAACGCTCGTTAAGCACGTCAAACGCGCAAAATGCTCAATTCCCCCCGCACAATTCGCGTCATTCGCGCGTATCGCACCGCAGTAAGTCTATTCGCTCGTTTGCATTGACTTAACATGTAAATCACTCGTGCTTGACGAGCGTTCCGCGTCTAGTGTGAACGCAGCATCAGGCAGGTAAATGTGCTGGCCTTAACACTCCTCTGGAGATTTTCTCACACACACACACACACACACAAACACACACAAACACACACACAGTACCCTATAAGCTACTGACTAGTCAGTTAATCAGTTCAGTTGGATTCTTATCCCGGGCTAATTTACATTTACAAACTGCTGAAATGCCCCCGTTTGTTTAATTTTTTTCTGCAGCAGTGTGATGGCTAAGTCTAAGAAAGCTAAAGATCAAGAAGAAGATTCTGACGACGATGATGATGATGACGATCTTGATGATGAAGAGGTCTCTCTGGGCAGCATGGAAGACTTTGAAGATGAATGTGAGGACGAAGCTGGAGAGTTCATGGACGTAGAAGATGATGCTGAAGCAGGTGTGTCAACTTTGCAAGTTTTAATATCAGTTTAAACAGGGAGTGTTTGGGTCCACTGACTGTCCTGTGGTGGATGAAGGTTTCATGTTTGTTCACCCTTTTCAGTGTACATTCATTCATTTTCTTGTCGGCTTAGTCCCTTTATTAATCCGGGGTCGCCACGGCGGAATGAACCGCCAACTTATCAAGCAAGCTTTTATGCAGCGGATGCCCTTCCAGCCGCAACCCATCTCTGGGAAACATCCACTCACACACTCATACACTACGGACAATTTAGCCTACACAATTCACCTGTATCACATGTCTTTGGACTGTGGGGAAAACCGGAGCACCCGGAGGAAACCCACGCAAACGCAGGGAGAACATGCAAACTCCACACGGAAACGCCAACTGAGCCGAGGCTTGAACCAGCGACCTTCTTGCTGTGAGGCGACAGCACTACCTACTGCACCACTGCGTCGCCCAAGACCACAAACTTTTCAGATCAAATGAATTCAGCAGAGGTCTCTGCATATTGGATGAGCAATTGTGTAAAGCCCTGCAGTTAGTACAGGGTATTTCAGTAGATTACGATTCAAATGTGCACTTCTAACCGGACCTTGATGTCTGTGAACTTTTCTTTCTTAAGGCGATCAACATGGAGAGAAGAAAAAGAAAAGAAAGATGAAGGACCAAGCAGTGTTTGCATCAGCTGAAGAGGTAAATGGTTTCAAAAATGTCACGAGTAGATTGTTTTAATCGGTGAACTAAATAAGATCAGTGTTTTATGCGATCAGCATTTGCCTTTAAATGAGCTGTTTTTGGTAACACTATCACAGTTCAAAACTAGTCTGTACCCATTTTATTTTGTGTGCTTGTGTATTTCTGTCCACTATTTTCAGAAATTTGAATCAGTTACTTCAAGTAAAGCAAGATACACACAATTGTGGCAGTGTATTGAAGGTATTTCAGTGTTCAACGCTTAAGATTTTTTCTACTGGCCAGCAGTTTAGATTTTTACTTGCCCCACCAAAAAAAAAAAAAAAGTTAAAGTCAATAGCTATTTCTTATGTTTAAATATTGTGTCAAAAATGTGTTTGAATCTAGAAATTAAAATTTTTAAAATGATAATAAAGTTATAATGAGCAAATTGTTGCGTTGTACCCACGTAAATGTCTACTTCCAAGACATTTGATGTTGCCATCACTTCCCTGTACTGGTTTTTACCAGGTTACAAAAAAGACATGCTCACACCAAACAATCAGTTAATAGGAACTGAACAGAGAAGGTAGCATTTAAAGGCTTAAAAGCACAAACTGTTTCTCGATTCTAGGACTCTATTTGTACGCAATTGACAAATAGTCGCAGGCAAATTGAACTTTTATGACAAGGCATCATAGATCTGGCCAGTAACGATCCTGTCTACTGTCCCGAGCGCCTCGCACGCTTCCCACAGGCCATTGGGCAGTCCTTATTGTTGAGCCTTGTATTTGATTTTAACTATAGACATGACTTCTGTGTTAACTGAGTTTAACCACAGATAAAGGATTTTAAAGCCGCGATTCATCAGCGGATTGCTGTTATGTCAGCTTATAGATAAACCAGCTGATCAACATGACTTTGAAACACTCCAGTGTCCCTGTATCTGTGTTTACACTCAGTAAACAGTGGCGAGATATGTGAACTGATGACCTTCACGGCCAATCACAGTCATTTCTGTTGAGCATGTGAACACAATGACAAATCAAACAGTGCTCAACATGTTAGCTTGAAATGGACAATTTTAAAATTTCACTACCGATTGGTACCGAATTCCAGTATCCTGACAACACTTAATTAGTATTAAGTTGTAAACATTTCAGTGTCTTTGAGAAGATTGAAATGACTTTAGTTTGAATGAACCGCTGATCAATATTTGCCTTTCTAAACAGTTTGGCTGTCTGTTGGATGAAAACGCAGGTCTCAAGTTTGATAACAGCGGCATGAATGCAATGTCCAATGCAGACAAAGCTGGTGAGTACTGATAAAGAACCAAACGAAAAATTACTTTATGCACAGCATTTAGAGATGAATATGTAGCATGGTTAAACTGATCTCTTTTGAAACGGTCTCTTCAATCCAGGTGTTAAGCAGCTGAAGTGGGAAGCTCAACGCAATGACTGGATCTGTGGTAGAGATGTCAAAACTCTCCGGCGGAGAAAGGCAAATTTCAACAAGAACAAGTTTGGAATGGCCAGAAAGCATAAGAGTGTCAAGAAAACGAGAAGGTAGAATAAAGATGTCTGTTTATACTCGCGCCAGATTGGTGGACCAGACTTCTTGATCTGCTTCATGGATGCATTGACAGTCGCAGTGATGTACAGGAGAGGAGGAACTGCTTTGCTATATTTCTGTATGATTGTGGCTCTACAGTGGTTTAGTCAATATTGGCTGTTTTATACATTTTCAATGGTTTATCATATCCAGGGGTTTGTCCATGCTTTGGAAAATGCTTAATCTCACATTATAAAATGTTTGAAAATGTTTATTTTAAAAGATCTGGTGTGGTTTATTTTTTATCACATTGTTTAGTCTATTTAGTAGGGGTGTAACGATACACTGAGCTCACGATACGATGTCTATCACGATATAATGTTCACGATTCGATATGTATCACGATATTAGGAATAAAAATTGAAAATTAAACTGAAATGCAAATTTTACCAAGTAAACTATTTTTTATGTATTTCTTTTGTTTCAACTTGTTAAACTGAACCTTCTTTAAGAAAATAAATTACACAGGCCTGTCTCTGGAAAATAAAACTATTTAAAAACTTCTTAAAAATATTATTGAAATGACAGAGACAAAATTAAGGAACAATTTAAGTAAAGGTGCAAAAAAATAAGCTTTCTATTCAATTGAATTTAACAGTAAGAGCTTAAGGCTTTGCTTGGTCACTTGCGTTTTTTGTGTGTGCAAAAAAAATCCACATTTCCAGGTATTTAATTCATATTTAATTAAATTCATTTAGAGATATCTCTAATTACAATTGTGACTAGTCAAAATATAATTAGAGATATCTCTAAATATATTTATGGATAGTCAGAACAAAGGTTTAAATGCTAAAACGGCTTGCCATACGCGCGCGCCTATCAAAGTCCGCCCTCTGTAGTAAAAGCTCTCGGTCAGCTCACGTCATGTGTGATTTTGCGGCGGGAACATTATATGAAGACAGAATGATATTTTAGGGTGAATTGTACCTTATAAATACAGTATGTGACTCTTTTAACACCATTAGGAGGTATCCCTGTCGCTGTGCAAAGTATGTAAATCACTGTGAAGACTTTAAAACTTAGGATGTTTGACCCAGTATGCGTGTCAAAAAGCGGACGAGTCTAAAGCAATGACTGTACAACCGAAATGTTGCCAGACGTCTGATTTTGAGAGGATGGGTCATCCTCTATTTCAGCTCCACTCATCTTGGTCTGCTAACATTACTGCTTCTGCAATCTGAACTCACGTGCGACAGCAGGTGGAACGTAGCTCACGTGCAAACAGCTCAACAAATAAGAGAAAACGGACGTCATATCGTAATCAAATCGTCATAACGCCACAATGCATTTTGTGACATTTTTGCATCGCAATAAATCGTACAACGATAAATCGTTACACCCCTACTATTTAGGTCCAGCAGTGCTGAATCACTAAGATAGCGTCACAGAAAAAGGACCAGTTATGAAAATGGCTGCATCCCAGTTTTCCTGCTTATTATACTTTAAATAATAATACATTCTTGAGTGTGTGACAAGCCTATTCAAGCGTTAGCACATACTGCTTTACTTACTGGTTCAGAGGAGAATGGCCAGACTGGTTCCAGCTGATAGAAAGGCAACAGTACCTCAAATAAGCACGCGTTACAACCGAGGTCTGCAGAAGAGCGTCTCTGAACACACAACACGTCCAACCTTGAGGCGGATGAGCTTCAGCAGCAGAAGACCACACTGGGTGCCACTTCTGCCAGTTAACAACAGGAAACTGAGGCTACAATTCACATAGCTTCACCAAAACTGGACAACAGAAGATTGGAGAAACGTTGCCTGCTCTGATGAGTCTCCATTTCAACTGCAACATTCAGAGTCAGAATTTGGAGTCAACTACATGAAAGCATGGATCCATCCTGTCTTGCATCTAAATTAGAAAAATCCCAGATAACTACAATAGCCTAATTTAGTATGAAAAATAACGTTAATATGCTTTAAAATTAACTTTTAGTGCTCCACACCTTTTATTGGTCATCTTTTAATTCAAGAGTAAGGTCCAAGATTCAGAATAACAGTTACTTGTAAAATCTTTTCCTTATTTAACAACAGTACAGTCGCTCAGTAGTGACCGGTGACTGAACAATGTCAGATTTACATCTTAAAGCTTTCTTCTATGGCTTAATTACACTATTAATGATGGCATAGCAGTTAAAATAGGACAAATGAGCTCATGTATTGGACAAATTCTGGACCTCTGTCAGTGAGGGGTGGGTCTTTCGATTTCAGTTACAAAGATGTTTCAGCTCTGAGACTTCGTAAAACAAACACGTATTTGAAATGATCATTGAGTCACCAGGGCCAGTCTTACTTAAAAAAAACACCTGATTTTGGCTTCAGTTAAACAGATTTAAATGTTTTATACAGGAAAATATGTATAAAATGAGTGGTGGGTCCGGAGGACAAGCAACGAGAACCTCTTGTGTAATCGATTGTATAATTGACAAATGCGATAATTTCTGATAAGAAACTATACTTGACTGTAAATAGGGAAGACGAATCACACAATAAAACATAATATATAAACGTTTTACTGTGTGATTTGTGACAAACCAGACAATCAGTACAGTCCATGCATATTAGTAGCAGAAGATCTTTTCATTGCATCTCCAGCTCAGTAAATCCTGCCACAGGCATCACTGTACTCTTCTGCATTTGTTCTCTCTGAGCCAGCCGAGCCGTGTTGAGCACAGAGAAAAACTGGAACCGCTCACCCATTTTCTCAGGGTTGATCAGCATGTCATAGCTGTGGATGAGCTGGGCTCTGATGGACGGGTCATTACTGCTCAGTAGAACCTAAAGCAGAGAATGACAAAACCAAACCAAACTCTTCAACAACTTTCAAAATATCATTCAATAGCGTCTGCTGTCACTTTTTAACATACACTACATGGATAGTTCTGTACATAAAGATTTAGGTTTACTTATTGCCACATCATTTCATTAAATCTATTTCATTGAGCATCTTCAGAAATACTTGGTTGAATATTATAAGCCTAAAAAAATCCATAAAATCGGCTGTTTGTAAGATTTCCCTCATTCATGTAATAATATTCCTCTTCATATGCTTGTGTAACCCCGCCGGTCCTGCGATACCAACCTGCTCCGAGCTGGTATCGATCCAGCGACCTATCGCATGGGAGTCGGGTGCTCTACCAAGGAGGCTAAAGACCATGGCCTCTAGCGTCTGTCGCTAGAGCACCTTTAGAGGTCAGAGGAGTGAGGTTTACCTGCACACACTAGCTGGAATCCGTTACTCTCACCCCCCTAAACCTCACTCACATTCGGGTCACGGCACCAATGTAACCCTACCGGTCCTACGCCACCCAACCCGCTCCGAGCTGATTTCGAACCGGCGACCTTCCGCATGGGAGTCCGTTGCTCTAACAAGCAAGCTAAAGACCATAGCCTCTAGCATCTGTCGCTAGAGCACCTTTAGAGGTCAGAGGAGTGAGGTTTACCTGCACAGCACACACTAGCTGGCATCCGTTACTCTCACCCCCCCCCAAACCTCACTCCCATCCAGGTCACGGCACCAATGTAACCCCACCGGTCCTACGCCACCCAACCCGCTCCGAGCTGATTTCGAACCAGCGACCTTCCGCATGGAAGTCTGTTGCTCTAACAAGGAAGCTAAAGACCATGGCCTCTAGCATCTGTCGCTAGAGCACCTTTAGAGGTCAGAGGAGTGAGGTTTACCTGCACAGCACACACTAGCTGGCCTCCGTTACACTAGGGCAGAGTAGAATTGCCCATATTGTGTATTGTACCGTGCATTTCTGTAAATCTCTAGTGTATAATGTGCTGTAAAAATGAAGGTGACAAAGGAATAGTCCCCAAAATAGAAATAGTGATACTATTCAGTTTTCAAATCAGATTTTCCCTCATTCTTGAACACAGTAGAAGATATTGGATCACGGAAGGTCATCCATGTGACACCAACTTAAGCCAATTCATAGGATGAAATCAGTTCCTGTCACGTCATCATTTTTTAGAAGTTCAAAGGCAGTAGTGCTGTCATTCTCACCTGCATACGGGAGTCAATGCCCATGTTTTTCAAGAAAGATCTCTGTGTGATGGGTCCCAAGCAGATCACCTGGTCACCTGCCATTTTCCTCAGGTAGCTGAAGTCCACATCTGCGGTCAAATCTGCCAGGCCGGGTGCCTCCAATACATCATGGATTTGATGGCCTTTAAAACCCTGTCACAGGAATGAATTGTAACAACAAAACATGGTGAAAAACACAAAATAAATGATCAGATCTAGCAACTAAAAATAGGCCAATTATTTGCAGAATTAACGCAAACAAAACAGTTTAATCATCCTGACCACACTAATACTAACAGCTGGACACTGATTAATGGCTAAACCCTGCTTAAAATGACACTAGATAACATTTTATATCTGTATTTTGCATGTGAAAACTTAACATGCATTTCCTTCTCTTGTATTCTCTGTGCTCAACTTCTATTTTTATGCAGTAAATTTCCAATCAAGCTGTTCTGTATGGATTTTATTGTAAGGTAATGAAAATGAAATAGTTTGTGACGTCAAATACAGCAAGAGACATTCAAATACATGTAAAACTAGGGCTGCACGACATAGGAAAAAACTGTCATAGCAATATTTTGTATTTTTGCAATATACACTCGCCAGCCTCTTTATGAGGTACACCTGTCTAACTGCTCGTTAATGCACATTTCTAATCAGCCAATCACATGGCAGCAACTCATCTTGCATGGTCAAGATGATCTGCTGCAGATCAAACCGAGCATCGGCGTGGGGAGGAAAGGTGATTTTGAACGTGGCATGGTTGTAAAGTATGAATCATCTCAGACTGGTTTCTTGAACATGACAATGAGTTCGCTGTACTCAAATGGCCTCCACAGTCACCAGATCTCAATCTAAAAGAGCAGCTTTGGGATGTGGTGGAACGGGAGATTGGCATCATGGATGTGCAGCCAAAAAAATCAGCAGCAACCGTGTGATGCTGTCATGTCAATATGGAGCAAAATCTCTGAGGAATATTTCCAGTAGCTTGTTGAATCTACGCCATGAAGGATTAAGGCAGATCCGAGGGCAAACGTGGGACCAACCTGGTACTACTAAGCTGTACCTAATAAAGTGGCCGGTGAGTGTACATTTTGATATGAATATAATTTACTTAAGTACTTAATTTTACATAAGTAACTGAGAAGAATTCACAGTTTTACAATGACTGGGATGATTTTTATTGTAGAGGAGTGCATCTGCATAAAATATCCAAAAATGTATATGAAATAAGTCATTAAATTTAAGCACAGACAAAAACTAAATGTTTTTTTTTTTTTTTTTTTGAAGGGTGGGGGTGTTGTTTGTTGGTGGAATGTTAGAAGGTCGCTGGTTCTAACCTCGGCTCAGTTGGCATTTCTGTGTGGAGTTTGCATGTTCTCCATGCCTTTGCGTGGGTTTCCTCCGGGTGCTCCGGTTTCCCCCACAGTCCAAAGACATGCGGTACAGGTGAATTGGGTAGGCTAAATTGTCCGTAGTGTATGAGTGTGTGTGTGTGAATGTGTGTGTGGATGTTTCCCAGAGATGGAAGGGCATCCACTGCATAAAAACTTGCTGGATAAGTTGGCGGTTCATTCTGCTGTGGCGACCCCAGATTAATAAAGGGACTTAATAAAGGGAATGAATGATTGAGTTGGATAACTCCTAATATAACACATTAGCTTTCAAATGACCAGCACAGGTCCGGATTGAGAACACCTAAGAGGGATTCTACATGCGGTACTTACTCTGAAAGTGTCAGTTTTTGTCCCATCATGCCCATAGTCTACAATTAAGGCTGCGCCTCCGTCCTCTGCGATCCGACTGGCCAGCTTCTGAACGATGACTCCAGCCTCAGCACACACTTCCACGTGCCGTCTGCTTTCATCTTTCTAAAAATCATCATTGACAGAAAAATATTTTCATAATACAACTTAAAACATGGTGTTTCCCAGTGATGGGTTGCGGCTGGAAAGGCATTCGCTGCGTAAAACATATGCTGGATGTTGTTAAGTTTATGCTGGATAAGTTTATATCTCGTTAATGAAGCTCTTACTACAGGGGTGTCAAACTCAATTCCTGGAGGGCCGAAGCCCTGCACAGTTTAGTTCCAACCCTGCTCCAACACACTTACCTGTAGGTTTCAAACAAGCCTGAAGGACTCAATTAGTTTGATCAGGTGTGTTTAATTAGGGTTGGAACTAAACGGTGCAGAGCTGCGGCCCTTTTGGAACTGAGTTTGACACCTGTGTCGTACTAGATATACTAGAACAGGGGTGTCCAAACTCAGTCCTGGAGGGCCGGTGTCCTGCAGATTTTAGCTCCAACTTGCCTCAACACACCTGCACGGATGTTTCTAGAAAGCCTAGTAAGAGCCTGATCAGCTAGCCCAGGTGTGTCTGATTGGGGTTGGAACTAAAGTTTGCAGGACACTGGCCCTCCAGGAATGAGTTTGGGCATCCCTGTACTAGAAACTTCCTGGCAGGTGTGTTGAAGCTACTTAAAGCTAAACTGAAGGACTGATTTCGGACACCCCTGACTTAGACTGTAGAGCAGGGGTCACAAATCTCGCAAATCACACACCAGCTATTGGTGGAGTGGAGAGACAGTGATTCGATGGAAGGGGATGATTGGGAGGCCATGATCGTAAGGGCTGATAGAGGGACTTTGGCCAGGACACCGGGGTTACACCCCTGCTCTTTCACGAGAAGTGCCATGGGATTTTTAATGACCACAGAGAGTCAGGACCTCGGTTTAACGTCTCATCCGAAAGACGGCGCCCACTGACAGTGAAGTGTCCCCTTCACTATACTGGGGCATTAGGACTCACACTGACCACAGGTTGAGCGCCCCCTGCTGGCCTCACTAACACCACTTCCAACAGCAACCTAGTGTTCCCTAGTGGTCTCCCATCCAGGTACTAACCACGCTCAGCCCTGCTTAGCTTCAGTGAGTAACCGGTCTTGGGCCGCAGGGTGATATGGCTGTGGCCAAATAGATTTGATTTTAATGCCATCTGCTGGATGTGATCAACATTACAAGAAATGATCTCATGGAGGGAGACCTCACCTGTATAAGAGTGCTGGAGGCCAGGGTAGGACGATGAGAAACCACAAATCTCAATTTTCCTGGGTTTTCAGGATCAATATCAACCAGCACCTCCCGCCAGCCGTTCTCCGTTCTCTTAAAGAAAATAGACAGTTCACTTCAGCAACAGCAACACTACGCTTTAATAAATGTTGGGAAAACATAAATGAATGTTTCCTATGTGTGCTTTCACACCTGTGAATCGATTCGGTTGTTCTGAAACAGGCATTAAAATTGTTACATTGTTGCTCTTTGTTCTTGGAGCGGTTCACCTTCACACTGCAAAGTTTCTAAACGGACCAAAAGAGCTAAAACAAGTCACATGTGAGTAAACTCTCCTCACGTTGGTCAGAATTTCACGGTTTATTTTGCAGAGTCGCGTTCAGCTGTCAGGGGGAGGTTTGGTGGAGTTTGATAAGGTGCGCATGATAACGTAAGGTGATAACGTGTCTGAAGAGCGAGGAGGGATGTGATGGGGAGGGGTGAGAAGGGTGCACGATGAATTTGAGGACCGGGAGGGAGACGCGCGATTACTGGGAGATTATCACTTGTTTGCGGGCATCGTGGAGTGTCTGCATTTGCGGGAGACTACTGAAACTTCCGGGAGACTTGGGATGTCTGTTGAATGACCTCCCGCCCAACTCATATTTCTCTCCTTATATAGCCGTATGCCTATTACATATACATAAAACACTGATATAACCGAGCTCGGATCGTTTGCTTTCTCACGGCAATCGATCCGCTCAAGAGTTAGTTTCAATTAAGCCGCGACCACCTTATTCAAGCGATCTCGGAGCCATTGATTTGGCGCGGATCCGAGAGCGATTGGTGGTTTTACACATGCCAAACGAACCGTGCTAACTAGGCAAATGAGACAGGTTCTAAAACAAAAGTCTAGGTGTGAAAGCACCCAAAGATAAACACATTATTTATGTTTGAAATATTTCTGGAGTACCTGAAACTTGTGAATGGGAAGAGCGTCAAAAAACTCATGGGCAAGAAAAATGCTGAAACCTGTCAAAGAAAACTGAATTTTGTTACAACAAACTAAAATAATCCGTCTCATTACATCCATTTGATGGATCCGTACCTCTTGGGACGTCCTCTATGCTGTGATACCAGTATATAGGCAGGCCTGTACATGTAGTGCCACTGCGGTAAAAAGTGTGATTGTTGTCATATGTCTGCGTCTGATTTCCAGTAAGACATTCAGCCTGAACTTGGCTTAACTTTGGGCTGACCTCCACAAGATGAATGGAGATCCCAGTCTCGCCCAGGACACCTTTCAACTGACTGAAGACCTGCCATAAATGAAAACCACAGCTCAAATACCTGCTGAAAAATCCAGCTTAAACCAGCCTAGGCTGGTTGGCTGGTTTTAGCTGGTCAATCAGCCAGGTTTTGACCACTTCCAGGCTGGTTTCAAGCCATTTCCAGCCTGGTCTTAGCTGGTCAGGCTGGGAGATGACCAGTTAAACCAGCTTGACCAGCCTAGCCAAGCTGGGAGTCCAGCCAAAACCAGCTATGTCCAGCTTAAACCAGGCTGGTCAAGCTGGTTTTAGCTGGATTTGGCTGGTCATTTTCCAGCCTGACCAGTGTTTCAGATTAACTATATATACTTGAGTTCATTTGAAGGTAAATAAGCTTTAGTTCTATATATTGTAATTAGTGTCATTTGCATGTTATTGTCATGCGAGCATATTTACATATTTCAGTAGATCTGGAACAAATTATACAGTGGGCGGAGTAATACACAAAGAGTAAAGAGGCTGTAGGAGTTGTGATATTGCAGAATATCGCACGGCTATCAGCCAGTCAGATTTGAGAACCAGACAGAACTGTTGTATAAATATATATATTATATTGTAAATATAATATTGTATTGTATATTAACTTATATTGTTGTATAAATAAATATATCTATTTATGAAGCTTTTGTTTTGTTTGTTATTTTGGCCTTCCCCTCTCATGATGATTTTGGCTAGGAGAATTTTCATTTAAGTATCTCTTTGTTTACCCTTTCTGGAAATGTAAAAATCATATATATAAAACTTTGTTAAACAGTGAATAAAAGAGAACATTTTTCTTTTGAAATCTTTTTTCAGAGTTTTTTTTTTAATTATTATTACATCTGAAGTGAAAGTATGCTGGGATAGAGAAAAT
This sequence comes from Danio rerio, assembly GCF_049306965.1. Classification (NCBI taxonomy): domain Eukaryota; kingdom Metazoa; phylum Chordata; class Actinopteri; order Cypriniformes; family Danionidae; genus Danio; species Danio rerio. The sequence goes on along the minus strand of NC_133195.1, from coordinate 3,383,611 downwards.
TTTATTAATATTAATTTATTATTAATTCGATCAAATAAAAATTTGATAGTTTTTTATTATCCTAATTAATTCTTTTTGTTTTTTGTGTGTGTGTTACCTTTTTCTCCGTACCCCTAGAAAGGAGCAAAAATGTAACAACCAGACTAAAAATATTTTAGGCTTCTGTAATATATTAAAGCACGCAATATATCAAAATATCACTGCATATCAGAGCATTATTATTTGGATTGCTTACCCTCAGGATGTCACTGGTCAATGAACCTCGACCTGGTCCGAGCTCCACTAACTGCAGCGCACTGGATTTCCCAGCCGCCATCCACTCACTGATGCACCAAACTCCTAAAAGCTGGAGATGGAAAAAGCTTTTTATATTTGTGTTTTAGAGTATCAGTAGATATTTATTTACAAATAAATAAAGGCTTACCTCGCCAAAAATCTGACTAATCTCTGGTGATGTAATAAAATCACCACCTGCTCCGAGCATGTCATTTTTCACATAATATCCCTGAAAACAAAAACAACGAGTTTTGGTCCTTGGCAGAAAAGCACCGGCTTTCTAATCATCTCTTATAAAGAATACAAGGTTATGGATACACATTGACAGTCAAAAGTTTGGAAATATTACAATTTGCTGTCACATGACTTTTTACTAATTACTAATACTAATACTACTAATACTTCCCTTCTTAGACTTTACAGACCTGAAACTTGCCTATAGCACTTATTCATTGTTGCTCTTAGTTGTGTAAATTGCTTCCTTGTCCTCATTTGTAAGTTGCTTTGGATAAAAGCGTCTGCTAAATGACTAAATGTAAATGTAGAAATTTGCGTCAACAAGCAGTTGGACAGGTGTACCTAATAAAGTGGCCGGTGAGTGTAAATTGAAATAATGTGATTTAGAAATAAAATTAAGGACAATTATTCCAGTTTTGTATTACTTTTGTGCTGAAGTCTTTTAAAAAGCATACTTTTTGGAAAGTCAAGAATCTGACACTTGACTTTAAAAAGCACCAGTTAACAATTTAAATACAGACTGTGATTGATTGGGACTTGTTTTTTGTCAGTTCTATGTGTAATAATAAAATATGCTTTCAGAATTCTTTAATATACGCTCCAAAGAGTACATGTAAACTTATACGTACCAACACCGGATTGGTGAGTGCTTCCCTCATGTATTCAGCCACTGAAATTGGACCCGTGGCAATGATTTTGGATGCGAGATGTTTAAGGATGGATTTGTTGATGGAAGAGCTGGAGCATGATCGTTTCGTCCAAAGCACTATAATAGACAGCACTGAATGTCATTTCTCAGATAAGAGTATTTCCTGAGAACTTCAACACTAATGTCATCCCATGCCTGACAATGATTACACAAGTAACTTAGCTTTTGCTTTTAAATAAAGACAGGTTGGAGTTTAAATTCCAAGGACTGAGCATGGGTCGATTACCCTTTTCAAGGTATACCACGATTTGGAAAAGTCAAGGTTTTAAAACCGTCAAAATTTTCTGCTATACCATTAAATAATTTAAAACACGAAATTACATGTATATTTTCCACAAGTAAATACTATTTTACAATTGTCCCCATGTTTCTGTTATTAATGTACCAGAGAAACACAGAAATATATCTTATATAGACACATTTAAATAAGGACGATAAATTAAAAATAATGTCGTTTCAAAGAAGTTTAACGTGAATGCAACCACAGAATAAGTGCATGCAATACACATTTAAGGCTGTGGCTTAGTGCAGTGGTTCTCAAACTGTGGTGGCTTCCTTCTAGTGGTACGCAGAGGAATGAAATATGTCATGTACATGCTACACACAATTCAAAATTAATCAAAAATTATGTATATAATATGCCATGTAGCCTATATTTCTGAGGTAATCTGCCACATTTTTTTTAACTGTGCAGAGTTGTAGCTGCTGTACTAGGCCTACTAGGCTACTGCATTTCAATACTGCTCATTTTGGTGGTACTTGGAGAGACAATTTTGTTCTGAGGTGGTACTTGATGAAAAAAGTTTGAGAACCACTGCCTTAGAGGAAGTGCTATCATTTGACGAAGGAGAAGCAGAAAGTGTGTGTTCTATCATTAATCGTATGATTTTAGGATTGTTTTTGTATGATTTGTTTGAGGACCCTGCTGATAAAACCAGCTTAAACCAGCCTAGGATGGTTGGGTGGTTTTAGCTGGTCGACCAGGCGGGTTTTAGAGGAGTTTTAGCCATTTCCAGGCTGGTTTCCAGCCATTCCCAGCCTGGTCTTAGCTGGTCAGGCTGGGAGATGACCAGCTAAAACCAGCTTGACCAGCCTAGCCAGGCTGGGAGCCCAGCCAAAACCAGGTACGTCCAGTTTAAACCAGGCTGGTCACGCTGGTTTTAGCTGGTCATTTTCCAGCCTGACCAGCTAAGACCAGGCTGGAAATGGCTGGAAACCAGCCTGGAAATGGCCAAAACCCCTCTAAAACCAGCCTGGTCGACCAGCTAAAACCAGACAACCAGCCTAGGCTCACATTTTTATAAAGAAAATAAATGTTTCTGGTCCATTCAGTCTTCTCCTAAACACAAAAAAAGACATGTAGAAGACTGCTGGAAATCTGAAAACACTGACTTCCATAGCATTTGTTTTTCCTACTATGTATGAGAATGGTTACAAGTTTCCAGCTTTTGTGTTCAAAAGAATAAATAAACTCAAAGGGACCAATTGAGGGTGTGTAAATGTTCAGTTTCGGGTGAACTCCCTGCTGAAAAATCTAGCTTAAACCAGCCTAGGCTGGTTGGCTGGTTTTAGCCGGTTGACCAGGCTGGTTTTAGAGGGGTTTTGGCCATTTCCAGGCTTGTTTTAAGCCATTTCCAGCCTGGTCTTAGCTGGTCAGGCTGGAAAATGACCAGCTAAAATCAGCTTGACCAGCCTGGTTTTAGCTGGACATAGCTGGTTTTAGCTGGGCTCCCAGCTTGGCTAGGCTGGTCAAGCTGGTTTTAGCTGGTCATCTCCCAGCCTGACCAGCTAAGACCAGGCTGGAAATGGCTGGAAACCAGCCTGGAAATGGCCAAAACCCCTCTACCAGCTAAAACCAGCCAACCATCCTAGGCTGGTTTAAGCTGTATTTTCAGTAGGGCTATCCCTTTAAGTCTTCAAGCATTTGATTCCATATGAACACTGCTGCTATTCACCAATTATTACAATATTTGTAACCTCTAAGTTCAAGGTTTAAGGATCCTGCATCTGTCAAATCAACTCGTTCACCGCTCTACAATGCTGTGATGTTCTGCTGGTGTTCTCGCGGCAGTGCAGCGCTGTAAGTCCCTCTGATTAAAACCAAACACTGGATAGAATACAAAGAAACTCTGTTCAAACTCTTCTCACCTTCTGGCATCAGCCGCTTCAGTCTCAGAAGAGTCCTCATAGTGCTGTCATTAACGCTTTATTACATGTAAATATCATTCAGCGTTGATGATGAGTGACAACACTGACGCACAGCATAGACAACCTGCAACATGCTGCTCCAAGTCCTTTATTATGATTGGCTAAGGTTCCTCTTCTTCATTCTTGTGTCCTGACGGGTTGCAGATCACCGGTATATGTGTATATCGCCCTCTATTGTGCTGGAGAGCTTAACTACATTAGCTGCGCATCTGTGTTCAGCTTGTCTGTGTATGTTTTTAGTACTGTGGGTTATAACAATAGGTAGTTCTAACGGCCAGGGCCATAGTGGACACTTTAAAAGTGGGGGAGACAGTTGTATGAAATCCAAGTTTACATTCTTAATCACCTGTTTCTGGTTAATGGTCTGTCTCTAAAAGTGACCCTACTGAAAAAAACAGCTTAAACCAGCCTAGGCTGGTTTTAGCTGGTCGACCAGGTTGGTTTTAGAGGGGTTTTGGCCACTTCCAGGCTGGTTTCCAGTCATTTCCAGCCTGATCTTAGCTTTAAAAATAAACTTTTGTTATGATCATAAGTCTTTTTGTGAAAATGTTCCATTAAATATTAAGGACAACACATTTTATTGACATGCACAGATAAATTGTTCACCACAAATACTAGCAATGTGAGCTAACAAAATCACTACTGTTTTTGATTACATGTGCACTATTGAATGTTAATATGGCTTGCCATACATTTTATTATTATTATTATTTTATTAGAACGTTTAATAAGAATACAAAAAATCTACAGAAAAGGTACAAAACCACAACAAAGGTAGAGAACAGAACAAAACAAAAATACAAACTAAAGAATATGCCAGGGGGGATATGAATTACAAAAATCACTTTAAATTTACCTTAAAGCAAGGTCACAGTGATGTTTACAAGATCACATACAATACAGTCTTCTGGGCATTATAAAAAAAAGAGAGAATATTGTAAGATTCACATAGTGTTACGGATTTTAAAGCTGTAACATTGCTGGAGTTAGAGATTGTATTTAAATAATATTTCAAATCTTTACAAAAAATAAGAAAAAGGGGCTTTACAGCCATTTATGTATAAAATATTTTGCTAGTAAAATAAACAGATTTATTAGAAAATATTTATCTTTAACTTTATCAACATGATAAAAACCAAATAAAACATCCTTGTACGACAAAGAAAAATTATATAAAAGAGATACACGTATAAATAAACTGAATTATTTCCAAAAAAATCTTAATATGGGCACATTCCCAAAAAAGATGATCTACAGATTCATCTATTATTCTGCAAAAGGAACAAAGGGGATGGCTTGCCATACATTATCTTTGGCTTGCCATGTACATGACGCCACCCGGAAGATACACACGGAACGTCAGCATGGCTTGATTAATATTCATGAGCTGATCGTTGGACTGTTGTCTATTGTACGGGTCGTACGTTTTGCTATGGCGATGCGTGTTTCAGGATGATCTCCGCGCGCAACAAAGATGAGATTGTGCGATTCTACACGGTCACCGACCCCACAACACACAAGAAAGGCTACACGGTGTATAAAGTCACGGCCCGGGTGAGACGAACCGGATTTTACCGGGGGTAGTAGCGCCTATGTGCTAACGCTAATGTTTATCAGGATCACTAACACAAACTAAGAATATATATATAATTTGATAATGTCGCGTTTGTTGTGCCGTGTATGTAACGTTATCTTTATGGACCGTGTCTACTGATGTCATGTAAATCTGAGGCATCTACACAATCAGCTGTGTGATTTCCTAATCACAAATCTGTCATTATTATCTCCGTTTTTGTTTACCTCATCTATAGTTCTTAGCTTTATTTAGCATCTGCCAATGCAAGCTTTAGATCAGATGTTCAAATCAGCCATAACTTATTTGTAAAGTCATAACTTTATTTGTTATTTTTTTGTGGTAACTTAATTAATAAATCCATTTATATTCTCTTCCTTCCTAATACACACTGTAAAGACTAAAATGACTCCGCTTATTTTGACAGATTATCTCAAGGAACAACCCAGAGGACATTCAGGAGGTAGGTATCCCAGTGAAGTCACACTTGTAATAGAAATTACTTTACAGAATCCTTAATATGTGCATATTAAAAATGTACGTCTGGAACAAATTTTAATTTGATGTCATTCAGGACACATGCTATTAGTTCTGTTTTTAAGGTGCAGTTGCAGTGGACTCTCAGTAATCACACAAGAGGGTAGAGCTGCACGATTCTGGCTAAAATGAGAATCGCGATTTTTGTTTAAAATAAAGATCACGGTTTTCTCACGAGTCTATAGTTGTAAAATAAAGATTGATATGAGTAGGCTGTTATTGTTATTATTTCTCATACAGATGGTAAAACAGCAATAGGCCATGTGTAGTTCTACAGTTGGTTAAATTATTAATTTTGAATAGACTTGTAATGGTGGACTTTACCTTTAGACTTTAAATTTGTCCTGGTCATTAACGGTGCGGTAGGTGATCTTCCACAATGCTAACAGCTTAGCATAAATCTCTGAATCACAAGCTGCGTCCCAAATCGCATACTTATGCACTATTCTACGCCATTTTGTAGGATAAATAGTGTAAGTAGTGCGTTCACACTGAAAACTCTAAAAATATTAAGTGCACTTTAATTAACCGGATGATGCACTCATTCAGCCGCTAAAATGAAGTGTGTAATGATGGACACTTCACGCACTCAACGACCGCAGGTTTGCTTACGTAGTGGAAGGGGCGGAGCTATCGGACACACATGTTGGATAACTTTATTTATTTTGGATGGTGAAAGCAAAACTCTCCAACGAGAATCCCGATGGTGAACGCGGTTATACTCATGGCAGGTATTATTTGATAATTTGGTCATTTATTTCACTGATTTGGCGACCGTCAAACGTCATTAAGGAAACGGTTTGAATTTCAGCTTAGTAAAAAAACATAAGTGTGCCATTTAGGACGCCACTACATACATATACTATCCTGTTAAGTGTGTAAGTGCATAAGTACATAGTGCATGAGTGCATAGTGTATAGTGTGCCATTTGGGACGCAGCTACAGTCCCTCCCCTGCTGTCTAGAGCCACGCCTCCTGAAACACGAGCACCGCAAAAGAGCCCTCTCTCATGTGTTAAAAGCGACTAGTGCTTGTCCGACGGCATGCAAGCCAAACTGACATGCTATTTCAGATTGAATATTTAGAGTTGCATGCTAAACAATATAGGGAGAGACTAGGCGGAATAGCGCTATTTACTTGTTTTGTTGTTAAACTAATTAAAATTTACATTATCGACCCTGCTGAAAAATCCAGCTTAAACCAGCCTACCACTTTACCAACCCAGCCGTCACTTTAAAAATTGTCATATTGCAGAACTAAAATGTAATACAAAGTATTACAATTACACTTAAACATTAAGTCAATGGACAAAACGATGTTTGTAAAACTGTAGAATTGTTCTGTACGTTTCGCTGACATGTTCAGTGAATGTGCTTTTTCTAACAGACACAGTCAGTGTTAATTCTCATTGGGCTGCCTTTATTTCACTAGATCACAGTGTGGAAAAGATATAGTGATTTCAAAAAGCTTCATCAAGACCTTTGGCAGATATACAGAAACCTCTGTGGGCAGTCAGAGCTCTTCCCACCCTTCGCCAAAGCTAAAGTTTTTGGTAAGTGCACGCACGTGTGTTTGTGTTTCGCAGTAAACTGCATTTGTGAGACAAAGAGTAGCTTTGTTGTTTTGACCAGTTGACTGACTCTACACTTGCGTAGGCATGGACTGGTATAAGCTTCTAATGGTATGATAACCTTGGAAAAAAAAATCACGGTAATGTGATTACTGCTCTAAAATAAGTTCTTTTTAAATGTCTCTGTAAAAAAACGACAACTTTTGAACACAATATATTTTATTTTTTGAAAGATTTATAATGTTTTGGAGCAGTAAACATGTCTGGTTAAATAATTCAGATGATTCGTTGACTTCTGCTGTCTTCATTCGTTTCAAAAACACGGATTTCTTTACAAGTTGAAATGACATCTTTGGATATTTTTTTTTCTGCTGGATATACTGGGGGCCGTTCTTCGTACGTGGATTACTCAGTTAGCTGGATTTGGATATTGACGATTTGACACGATCCAGGATCGTTTCGTTCTTCAAAGTTGATCCGAGAGTTGTTGTCATGGCAACAGTTCTGCTAGGTCAAACCTGATCGGGAGCAGGTTCAATTCATATAAACAGGATTAGATCGGCTCAGTTCAAGCAAAGATAATACAGAAAGTATGTTCCCAATTCTGATATTTTCTTACAGTAGTAGTTATATACACTTGGGAAAATGGTACATATTTTAACTATATATATATAAAGTTATAGTCCTTAATAACATAAATAAAGTTATACATATTAATAAAACGTATGCAATCTGCACCCTCGAAATAAAAGTACAAAGACTGCCACCTGGTGGTGCAAAGAAAAAACTTATTGATATGAACTTTTAGATCGCTTTAGTACAAATTGTGTATAATAGAAATGCACAATATGTGACTTTTTTTAAAGCAATAATACATTTATGCAGTCATAAACATGTTTTCATAGTTAATATGCCAGTGATTTGATGCTTCACAAAAGTTTAGCAATATGAAAATGCTTTTGTAAACATCCAGTTATTCTTTACACCGATTAAAAAACGGCTACTATTGTAAAGAAAATCTTTTCTAAATGTAGAACTAAATACATTGATTTGCATTGAAATACATGATGAATACTCTTGTCTTGACAAATGAAAGTGTAAAGCCTGCAGCTCACAACAAATGTGGAAGGTTATTGCGTGTCATATTTAACAAGCCTTTTACTGCTAATTTGACGTAATTTTGCTCACATGGATAATTGAATATTAATCAGATGATGTCATTACGCTGCTGTGCCGTCAGCCAATCGTTGCATTGCTGATCATGATTTCGAGGATCGATAGATCTGTCCTTCACAACACACGCAGCGATCTCAGATCAGTTCATCCAGACATTCTAATCTGATTCGCGAACTCGTTTGAAGAACCAAATTAGCGAGAGATCAGTTATCAAGATTAAAAGATCCAGGATCTGCCAAATAATCTTAGATCATTTAAGCGAGGTATGAAGAACGCACCCCTGTTGTCCTAAAAAACAAAAAAAAAAAAAAAGTAAATAAAAATCTTACACATACCTTAGGAATGGTATTGCAGAAAAGTTTGGCAGTTTTAAAACCTTGACTTTTCCAAAGCGCAGTATACCTTGAAAGGTTTGCAGTGTGCTGACTGAATGTTGTGTATTTTTGTTGTGGAACCACAGAAATTTGCAGGCTAGCGATGCACTGATCTTGAATATTCAAGGCTGATTTTGATTGTGAGTTTTTAACAAGTGAATTAGCCATTTGGAATTTCCATTTTTTTTAATAACATATTGTTTAATTTAAATAAAATCAAGGATTTGACTTAAGATTTGTAAAATGATGCTGCATAAAACATGCTAACTAAAATGCAGTAAGTGTGTTTACTTATTTACTTGAGTAAATGTCACTGTTGAAGTTCAGTTTAGCTCAGATCAGTGTAATGCAAATGTCACCGCTGAAGGCACTAAATAGCAACAGCACTGATGCACAGCTCCACTAGTCCCAGCCAAGTAAGCCAGAGTCGACAGTGGCAAGGAATCAAAAATCCACAAATTGATGAAAGTGAAGAAGAAGAAAAAAATCCTTGAGAGAAATCAGGCCCAGCTGGGCACAACCAGTTCTCCTCTGGCCAAGCATATTGTGCAGAGCTGCAGTCTGAACGTCAGAGGCTTGAGAACGACGACCTTTCATTTTGGAGAAGGTCCAGGTCCAAGTAGGTCACCGGGTAGGTGTTCATTCTAGCCGACTTGCCCGTTTAGTTTCAGTGAAAGGAACTCTTTTGAACAATATTAGGATATTAAACTGCAAAGGTTGCCCCTACCTGTTCCAGCATAACTGCGCACCGGTGCACAAAGCTAGCTTCTTAAAAACATTGTAGATCGAGTTTGGTGTGGAGGATTTTGACTGGCCTGCACAGAGCCCTGAACTCAACCTGACTGAACACCTCTGGGCATCTCATTGCATTTTTACCTACCGGACCTGAGCACGCTTGCATCATTGATGATGTGACTGTTTAACAGGAAGAGAAGCGCTCTCGCTTAGCACAGTGGAGATTGCTTTAGTTACATCGTTTTGTATTATTTTTAGTGGTTTGGGATGCAGTGACACGCAGTCAAACACTTTGCCGAAGAGATCCACCACCTTTGACGCTCATAAATGATAAAAGTCCTCGTACTGCAGGTATTAGGAGGTTTTCTGAAGGTGGAGCTGACTAGCAGCGAGGGGTTTGCGTCTTTAATAAACTATGACAGTCTGGTTCATTGAAAATTCAGAATGAGTAATAAATCTTAATGAATTAGACCTCTAAATGTCACATTGCGTCTTCAGTTTCGGGCTCAGGGGCACTTTGCACTCGCACTACAAGTGTATCGCATCAAAGCCCAACAAACTAATTGGGAAACACACCTGGGCACGTTTCGGATAGCATAGTGTGAGTGCGCCCTGAGAGCCAGGCCTTTTTATCCAATTAGTGTCTGACCTCACAAATGGGCTTCAGGGCTTTGTTGACGTGTGTCTTTGCAACTTGATTATTTCTGTAGAAAAAAAACTTATAAATCGTTTTTTATTTATTTTTATTTTTTATAATAATTATTTTAGGGGTTTTCACCTTTTTATTGGGATAGGACAGTGGACATTTTACAGACGGGAAAGTGTGGGGAGCAGAGATAAGGGAAAAATCGGCAAAGGACCTCAAGGCGGGAATTGAACTCGGGTCGCTGTGAGCACCTTGGTGCTATGTGTTGACGCACTTATCACTAGGCTATTGGCGCTGACAAAATCGTATAATCTTAATTAAAAACTGGAATTGGAGGTTGACTTGTTCAACATAACTTGAAAATGCTATTTAGTGTTAATGTTTATGTGAATAACGTATTTTATGTTGCAAAATTAAATTGTTCTAACCATTTATCTGAAAGTGCAAAAGTAGAAAAATAATAAACTAATTCGGAAATGCATTGAAAGCGAAAGTTGTTTGTACTCATTATGTAATTTATACATTTGCATGTGTGTATTTTCAGGTCGTTTTGATGATTCTGTGATTGAAAAGAGAAGGCAGTGCTCGGAGGATTTGTTGCAGTTCAGTGCTAATATTCCTGCTTTATATGGCAGTTCATACATTCAAGATTTCTTTAAGGTATGTTTGTATTTATTTATTTATTTATTTATTTATTTATTCCAAGGCAGCCTGTTATGCTTGATTTACATTGTCAGCTTCCTTTGACATAATTTGACTTAAAGGGGTGGTCCACTACGATATTATATTTTAAACTTCAGTTGATGTGTAATGTATCTGTGTGAACATAAACAGCATCTCTGAATGTAAAATATTCAAAGTTTAATGCAAAGGGAGACCTTGATTTGTACAGAGTTAGCTTAGCAACGCCTACAATTAACGAATTTTGGGGACTACAAAAAATACTTCCGCCCCCTGTGAGATCACAAAAGTTCGTTATTGCGCATCCCACACTGCGCAGGTAAAGGCCGTGGCCAGAGGCGCTGTAACGTTACTGCAGAGAGAGAAATGCCATCCTGCTGTTTCCACAGAGCTGTTCTGTTTCTGTTGTTGGGCTTCCAAATGACACGACCCAAACACAGAAGTGCTTACAGTTCAATATTAATTATGTTCCAGAGAACTATAAAATACATAGCAAGCATGATTTTACAAAACACAGCTTCCAGAATCTCTCCCAGTTCAGTGCTGGATTCAGTTAAAATCTCCTCAAAGATGGAGCAAGGAGACGCTGTGAACTCTGAGTCATGACCTGTAAGTGTTTTTATTTGTTAAAATTGATCATGACATGTACAGTGTCTAACTTTAACGGTGTGTTGTAGCAAAGATGTAAACAACGGGAAATTATGGTAACCGCTAACGACTTAGCTAACGTTACAAATCCATATTTATCAAACGGCTGTAAACGCACACACACACATACACATACACGCACTCTTGGCCAGCACCTGCGTCTATCTGTGTGAGACGGCAGAATTTCTCTCTATAGGCAGCTATGCTATGCGTTTTACAACTCGGACAATAAAGTCGCAAAAGATATGTGAACGATTCATGTTACTTACACAGGCATATTCCGCATATGCATGAAAGACGTCCTGTAACGCATTGATTTAAAAAAAATACAGCAATGATTTCCCAACTGGAGTGTAACATCAAAAACAAATCAATCCAGGCTCACAAAGGTCTCATCTCACATCTTGTGCTTTATTCTGTCACCACAGAAAATAACTTAATCCGAGCATGAGAGAAAAAGAACAATAAAAATCTCTCCCGCGCACATGCGCTTCTCGTGTTACAAATACTTCATCGTATACACGCATAAACACACTAAAAGGCACAGAAACAGTTAAAGGAGCCGCATCCCATTTTCACTCGTTACAGACACGTGTTGACTGACTGACTGACTGACTGACTGACTGTTTACACAAAACGCGCGTGCTTGTCAGGGCGTGACGTGAAGCCGATCGGCGTATCACAGCATATTATGATGATGACCAATCAGAGTCACTTGAGGGTGGGCCTTTTAGAGGAACTAGGAAATATGACAGTCGTTTTCATGTTAGCTGAGTAGCTGTGTATAATCAAAGTGAGATTTATGAAAAAATAACACGATTTCCTTCAAGTTAAACATGAGCACACATTGCTTTGCATCTTATTAACACAACCAAGCCTTAAAAATAACATTCTGGACCACCCCTTTAAGAAACATCTCCAAACAGATTTAGCATCTGGCTTGCTGATGTCATTAAAGGTGCCATATACTGCATTGGTTTAAATGAAGTTAAATTTTTCTCCGATATCTACATAGTAGGTGTATGGCTTCGGTAAGTAAAAAAAAAAATCTCCAGAAATGATTATATAAGCTCAATTATTACTACATTTACATTTAGTCATTTAGCAGACACTTTTCCCAAAGCGACTTACAAATGAGGACAAGGAAGCAATTTACACAACTATAAGAGCAACAATGAATAAGTGCTGAAGGCAAGTTTCAGGTGTGTAAAGTGTAAGAAGCAAAACATTAGTATTTTTATTTATTTATTTTTTTGTAATACAGTTAGCGGTGGAGCCAGAGAGGGAATTGCAGATTAGGAAGGGAAGTGGAGAGTAAATAGTTGAGTTTTTAGTCGTTTCTTGAAGACAGCGAGTGACTCTGCCGTTCTGATGCGGTTAGGGAGTTCATTCCACCAACTGGGCAGATTGAACGCGAGAGTTCGGGAAAGTGATTTCTTTCCTCTTTGGGATGGAACCACGAGGCGACGTTCATTCACAGAACGCAAGTTTCTGGAGGGCGCATACATCTGCAGAAGTGAGAGCAGATAAGACGGAGCAAAGCCTGAAGTCGCTTTGTAAGCAAACATCAGAGCTTTGAATTTGATGCGAGCAGCAACTGGCAGCCAGTGCAAACGGATGAGCAGCGGAGTGACATGTGCTCTTTTAGGTTCATTAAAGACCACTCGTGCTGCTGCGTTCTGAAGCAGCTGAAGAGGTTTGATAGAGTTAGCTGGAAGCCCGGCTAGTAGAGAGTTGCAATAGTCCAGTCTGGAGAGAACAAGAGCTTGAACAAGGAGTTGAGCTGCATGTTCAGATAGGAAGGGTCGGTTTCTGATGTAGAGTGCGAATCTGCAAGATGGAGCAGTTCTAGAAATGTGCCCAGAGAAGTTTAGTTGGTCATCAATCGTTACTCCAAGTCTTTTCACCATTTTGGATGCAGTAATGTTTGCCCCATCCATCTGGATTGAAAAGTTATGATGTAGAGTCGGGTTGGCAGAAACTTTAAGCATTTCCGTTTTCGTGAGGTTAAGCTGAAGATGATGATCTTTCATCCAGTGTTAAATGTCTGACAGGCAGGCTGAGATGCGAGCTGAAACCGAGGGATCATCAGGGTGAAAAGAGAGGAATAGCTGGGTATCATCAGCATAGCAATGGTAGGAAAATCCATGTTTCTGGATGACTGATCCTAAAGATGTCGTGTAGATGGAGAAGTGGCCCAAGAACAAAAAATAAAATACCCCTAGAATCAGAAGGTCCATAATTGACTATATATGGTTTGTGTCGTGAATATTAAGGAGCTCTGCTCTGATGTGCAGTTCTCTCTCTTTCCATCTCTCTCTCTCTCTCTCTCTCTCACACACACACACACACACTGCATGATGTACACTAAACAGACAAATGTAAAGCCCATCAGAGTAACATAAACCTATTTAGCGCTCGAGATGTGGGTTAAGCCTACATCATGATTTAACTTGAAAAAAGAGAGCGATAGAGATGTATCGCGTTGTAGTTTAAACAATAATGTCAAAGAAAACACAGTCATGACTTAATATCATATGCATATTATGCAGAAACAGGCTTCAAATTTCACAATAAACACGAGTGGAGCTGAATAAATGTATAATCTGTCAACTTGCATCTTGAAGCAAGTATAAACATCAGTCTTGTGCAGTTGTTGTGCAGTTGTAATGCATAAGAAACAATCGGCGGTGGTGTTTTCAAAATAAAAGTCCCACATACTTAGTAAGGAAATATAAGCTTTAAAATAACTGAAGAGGGAATCTATAACTGTTTTCTTACTATAAAACTTTGTTGTTTATCAAACGCAGCCTGAGGCATGCATATTAATGATTTCAGAGCTGCATATGAGTGTGTTCTCTTGATGAAGTGTTTACTTGTCATGTCCGGATGAACGACCTAAAGTCGGCATACATGCAAATGATGAGGGCTTGATTCTTGTCACAGTTTGCTTTGTCTTCTGATTGGCCTATTGTCCACTGAGTTTCACACTTGTGCAATCTACATGAAAATGAGGAAACAGTGGTGTCTGAGGCTCACGGTATGTCCGTATACAGTTTGTTTTCCATATCCCAATCAGATAGGCAATATCTGCAGCCCCGCCTCCGTTTTCAGATGTCTCCGTTTTCCCCATTCACGCTGGCACGGAGCAGCAGCGTTTTAAAATAAAAATGGCCACTTCAGCGTATCCAAAACACTCCCATTTTCAGCGCTCGAAAAGTCCGGCGTAGTGTGGATCGAAGGTGTAACCATAGCAAAACTTATGCATTTTAAAACTAAAACATATTAGTGTGAATGGAGCCTTAATTAACTGCACAACTTTATTGTTAACATCATTTACAGTTTCACCATTTTTGTGGTGTAAATACCCAAGAGCAGGTTTAAAATACTATGTGAAACTGCGTTTATATTTCTATGCGAATGCTGGCGATAATGGCAAAGGGGTCAGCCGTACATTTTCCCATCATATTGATAATTTGCAAATATTTTACTTTGGATTTTCTTTTTAAGAGTAACAACTAGAGTAACAACTGCTTTGGAAATAAAACGTAGTCACTATTAATTAAACACAATAATTAAACATGGTAGCATCCAATGGTTTGTTGTCATATGTGTGTGTGTTTTTGTTTGAAATAGGGTGGAGAGGTACAAGACAGCTCTGAGCTAATTGGACCAGCCGAACCCTTTTCTGATTTTCTAGCTGACAGTCTGTTAGACAGCAGTTCTGAAGGTAAGTCTCTACACTATTTATTGCTCACAGGTTTATGTATTGCTCCCCACATTTTAAAAAAAATCCACACTGGATGTGTTAGCGGGAGTTCATTTGAGTATTGACTAAGGGTGTCACGATTTCGATTTTTAATCGAAATCGATCGAAATTTATGCTTAACTTCGATTATCGAATCAAAAAATAGAATCGTTGATGCTGCCACGCCCCCATGTCGGGTTAGCTTGGCTTGCCAAGCGTGAAAAACATGCTTGTTGAAGTGCTTGTTAAACTGCAGACGCAGGAGACCCGTCGACAGAGCTTAAATCCTCTCCTCTTTCAATGAAGTCGCCGGTGTGTAAGCATTTTAGATTTCCAGTGAGTTATGTTGACAACGTTCGTGTTGTCGACAAAAAAACACAGTTCGCAAGCTCTGCTATGTACGTATTACGGTTGGGATGATAGACGATGGGTGCATCGCGATCCTCCGCCCCGCACCCGTTGCAAATCCGTTACACACTCAGGCCCTGTTTACACTGTCTTTGTTTTTAAATGGCATTTTAGAACGACAACGATCCACATCCACAGTGGCGTGTAGCATTTCTGAGCAGCCCTCCTTCCTCACTACCGCTGAAAACGCACATCACGTGACCACACACACTCATTCACACAGACGCACACACATTGTCATGCGCTCGAGACAGCGGGTTAAGGTAGTTAGCGGGTCAGTAGACTGCTTTCATCTTTTACTTTCACACAAATACTCAGTCATTTTAGCGAACACCTCAGATACTGTTGGCTGGTTCCTGTTAGTTGTGCGTCTTTTTTACCGACGCCATTATAACGACACAGATCACTGCCTATTCACGAGTCCCGCAGAAAAAAGTGATTGACAGGTGGTAATTATGTGTGTATCTTGCCTTTATTCATTTACTGTATGATTTGTTTATGGGTAAAACAAAGACCATGCAAGACAGGTAGTTTAAATGGTAGGCTACAAATAATTAATTGGTCATTAATTAATTATTCATAATCGAATCGAATCTTGACTTTAGAATCGAAAATGTAATCGAATCGAGGATTTGGAGGATCGTGACATCCCTAGTATTGACATTTATGTTATTATCTTGTTTTTTTATGTCTCTCCCTTTCTCCTTTTTTGGCATTTTTCTTTTTGTAGTTTCAGCAGATATCAGTGTTGTGGTGGATGATTTGATCGTGACCAACCCATGTGAACATGAACGTAAGTGGGTGACCTAGATGTGTGAAAAAATGCTTGTCATGATATCAGAATGTTTGTAGTTAGTAGTGTTTTAATTTTCAAGACTGCTATCCCAGCTAGCAAAATTCATGTGGCTCAAATCCGGCCCACACCAGACACTTGTATCCGGCCCACATACCGCATGGAATGATGGCACTTGGGTGGTCCGCTCCTGTTTGCCAGATCTGGGCCACAATTAAGACATAGCAATACAACATATCAGCCAGAATTCAACCAACTGACCCTTTTATTCTGGCCCAGATCCGGCCCACGCCAGACACTTACCTCTGGACCACATACTGAATGGAATGATTGGTCTAGTGTGGTTCGTTCCTGTTTGTCAGATCTGGGCCACAATTAAGCCAAAGCAATACCACATAACAGCCAGAATTCAACCAAATGAACCAGAACCAGCATTATTTTGGGCCACAGATTGCTTTTATTCTGGTTCAGATCTGGCGTACACAAGACACTTCCATCCAAACCACATACTGAATGAAATGATGGCTCTAGGGTGGTTCGCTCCAGGCCACAAGCTATATATATTACTACCCATATCTGCAAAGTTAAAGAGCTATGGTTTGACCCCTATCATTATCAAATGATCACTGTACTTTATCTTTACCAAAAGTGATCTATCATATGTTTTAGGATCACAGTACCATACTTGCCAAATCTTACTTCAGCTGCTTTGAGCTCGCACCATCTTTAGCCAGAGATACTTGTCCATATTTGCCATATCTCATCTGGGCCACTATAGGCTCACAGCCACATTAGCCAAGGCTTACTGTGCCGCGTATTTGCCAAAAGTGGTCCACATATGTTTTAAGATAACTGGGCCACATTTGCTATATCTTCTCTGAGCCACTTTAGGCTAACAGCCACATTAGCCAGAGCTTACTGTCAAATATTTTGGCAAATACTTACACGTTTGAGCCACTTTAGGTTTAGATGCAGATTACCCTTAAAGGACTATGCTACATTTTTGCCAATTGTGCCCACATTTGTCCTCCATCATTTGGGCCAAATTGATCATTTTTCACATGGTCCACTTTAGTCTCACATTCAGATTACATTTTGCCATAAGTGCCAAATTTTTGCCTAAAATGGCCCATATATGAATTTGAATCTTTGGCTCCCCTTTGCCATTGTACAGGTGGGGACCACTTTAGGCTCATTTTGTCTGGGCCCAAGGAAGACCACCAATGCTGCATAACTGCCTAAAGTGGCCCACATTTCTGGCCCATATCTTTAATGTCAATTTCTGTAATTTTTAACTAAAGGTGCTGTATGCTTTTTTTTTTTACTTTTCTAAAGCATAAAAAATACCATAATATTTTTGCAAGTATTAAAGAAACATGCTACAGTAAGTGAACATGTTGTGTGTTTATCTGAAAGACAATGCTTAAGTCAGATATTATGCTTTGAAAATGTGCGTTACGCACCGAAACGTCTGTCTTTGTTTTGGTTCTTTTAACCTGTCCAATGCCAGTTTAGCCAATTATATATCAGCACCCCTGGTTACCTTATGCCAAGTTCAGACTGCATGATTTTCAAAGTAGTCGTGTCACAGATGTTTTCACACTGCTTGACTATCTGGGCTAGCGCTTTGTCGTTGCTTTGTTTACACTGCAAGATGGATCGGCGACAGGTACATTCACACTGCATGACTTTACTATAGGAAGAATCGCCGACAACTTCGTCCAAACTACGTCTCACAGCCAAAAACATGTAAAATATCTTTTATTAACTACATAATGAGAAAGAAGCCTTTAATGGGGTGGAAAATGTCCATGTTTGCTCACCTGGGTTTAAAGGGAATTAGCCATTTCTCCTCAACTTAAGTTGATAATAAACTAATTTCTTTCTGTATGAAACGTCAAACAGACACGGTTGCTCCTGAGTCCTGTCAAACCTCCACTAGTTTTTCCTCCATTTCGTGGGTCCAAATTAACCGAAAATGAGCGCTTTTAACTTCTCCCCCAGCCTCCCGCTGGCCTGCAGCAGGTATACACACACGCACACACAAGTGAATGCTGCTCTCTCATTGGCTGTAGGCGATCGCTGATGTTATTTTCAGTCAAAACTCAATTCACACGGCATGACAGCTCCAGATGACGCAGACAGCTCCAGATATTCAGCATGCCAAATATCTCACAGGCATCGACGACTCATCGGCGATTCTCTCAGATGCTGTCTTTGATAGTTTATACTGTGTGATTGTCACTCACGTGCACGAGCAGCGATTTGCCTGTGATTTCAGGCATTTGTCGGCGATTTCTCAAAACCTGTCGGCGAGCCAAAATCGGGGCTAAAATCACGCAGTCTGAACTAGGCATAAGTGGAAACAGCCTATTTCATTCATTAAGTCAGGAAAGCTCTCAAAGTATGTGCCCATGACTGAAATGCGACCTCCGGTGGACTGTTGCAGACTCTGAAATGAGTCTCAGATTCAGCGTTCCAAATGAGATGGTTATTAATTAGCAAATGATATAAACAAATGTAAACAGTAGGTGAGCAGGTTACATTGTAACCCCATGTCATAACATACTACAAGATAAAGATTTGCAGTGAGAAGCAATTTGGCTGTCTGCACCAGACGAAACACGACAGAAATTTAAATCCAGCCATTTAGAAGCACAGAATAGTGCACTTACTGCACTCCAACAAAATGGCAAGGTTTACATCAGCAAATGAATCTAATTAATACATAATAAACAGTTCTAAAGTTCAGTTTCAAATGGTTTATTTTATTTTTAAGATCTGAGGTAAATCTGCTGCTGCTTTCAGTAGTATGGCAATAAATGTCATGTAAAATGCGTTCAAACTCGCATTATTAGCATTTAACACTGATTAAAGTACATGAGGTAATCATGTCATCAAGTTTACTGTTGTTCAGAAAATCTTCATAAATAGAAGCCATTTCTAAAATATAAATTTTAGGTGTTGGTTAGGACGACAAAAAAAAATTTAATATAGAAAGTATTCCTTATGTGGCATGATGTTGCTTTTATTAAGAACATGACTTAAATCAGCCTTTAGGCTCTACAACAGGGGTCACCAATCCTGGTCCTGGAGGGCCGGTGTCCCTGGAGGGTTTAGCTACAACTTGCCTCAACACCTGCCTGGATGTTTCAAGTATACCTAGTAAGACCTTGATTAGATTGTTCAGGTGTGTTTGATTAGGGTTGGAGCTAAAATCTGCAGGACACCGGCCCTCCAGGAGCAAGTTTGGTGACCCCTGCTCTGCTCTACAGTAAGGCACACTGCTGTTGGTGTTGTCAATCTGGCAACCTGTGCTTGCGTGTGCTTTGATCCAGGTGTGCAATACCTAGTTCAACCACTGGGTGTCAAACTTACATACTGCACCTTTAATATATTTATTTGGTATTATCCTTTATTAAAATATGAAGTTCTTAATGAAGTTATTTCGTAATATGCTATTATCTGTGTTGAGCTTGCCATGAAATTGGCTGATGTGGCATTAAATAAACAAACTAAGTAACAAAGAGTGTCATTTACCTCCATTGCATGATTTATATCCAATTGGTCACATGGATAAGCCAATTTGGGGTGTATCACTCAAGGATTTGCATTACATACAGTAAACTTTGACATTTATGCACTCTTATGCATATGACCACTGTTTATCACAAGCTGTTTGATTCTATACAGTTTGTATTGTAAAATGGTGTTGTTTTATTGCCAGGCGGCAGCTCTTTCAGCGAGCTGAATTCTTTCGAGGTTGATGGAGACTCTCTGGTTGCTGTGGATGATGGAATGGCATCAGGCAGCCTCAAGCAGTCCAGTCATAGCAGCGGGACACTGAGCTTCGCCTCGGGTCTGAAGAACTGCACAGGAAAACTAGACTACCTAGAAAAGGCCAGCGAGCAGATCTCCCTAGCTGTCCAGAAAGAGGTGGAGCAGGACTTTGCGGAGGCGTTTTCCTACTATCGTAGGGGTGTGGATCTTTTGCTGCAGGGTGTACAAGGTATGTTGTTCATTTCAACATGCGAATCTGTGCTGCTGTCCTGTTGGTTGAATAAGCTTTGGTTTAATGCATGGTTTAAAGTGGCATTCTAGGACATAATAGCCGCATTTCCACTATCGGGCCAGTGCGAGCCAGGGCTTTTATCGGGCCAGGCTGGGCCATTCGACAAGAGGTTGAGCAGTGAGGCCGAAATCATGTCGCGTTTCCACTGTGGGGCTAGTAGCTCGCAGTGCATAACGCAAACCCCGCCCACAGAACGTCCCCCGAATCGAACGTCACTCAATCCGCCCACTTTAGCGGGAATCAGGCAGATAAAGCACACCACATCATTACGAAACTATTAAAATTAGGACAACCAAAACAAACAAATGACACGTTACTGTACAACAGTACAATGTATGTCTATACCTACATACCTTTGTGTTCTCATTCATCATATTCATTTACTCGCCGACCGACTGTTGGCATCGAAATCCAGTGGTCTTGCCACTAACGGAGGGACCTAGCGCAGGGAGCGCACACATCCATAATATAACACCACATATATAAAATTCTCCGTTAATAACTCGATATAAAATGTAGTTTATAACATTCTCAGTTAGACAGACGCTGTCCAACATTCAGCCCAAATGTTCCGGAGAGAACTGAAAAATGAACTTTTCCCTATAGGCTTTATGACACTAAGTTAGGTGATTCCCTTTATTTAAAGATGTTGCTTATTATATCTTAAGTAAAGGAAAGTGTTCAGTGTTTCAGCACATAAGAGCAGCACATAATAAAATATAGCCTATATTTTGTTGCGCTCAGCAGCTATGCACTAATAAAGCTCTTTATGTATTTAAAGTTTCATTTTTAAATTTTATAATATATAAAATATAAAAACATACACACTTGTTTGAAGAGTGCAGTTGCAGTTTTCCCTGATGCGTCTGTAAAGTGACAAAAAAAAAGGTCGCCTAGTTTCTGCTTTCACTCAATCCCGAAAATGCTCTGTTTGCATGATTTGATTAATATCATCGTATCCAAATACTTTATAAATAATATTTAAAACATTCTCCGGTGTTTATTGTTTTTAGAAAATATCTAAAATCTTTTTTTTTTCAGAGAGGCTTTTGAAAAATGAAAGTTTATGGCTTTAAAACAGTGTGATATAGTACCTAATTGTTATAGCTAGCTTTTGTTAGTTTTTTATTGGTTTCTTTATTCAATGTGATTTTATTATATCTGATATTTGTAATTCTTTAAATTATTTCAATATAGCTTAGGCTATTTTATCTAGATATGACACTATTGTTTTGAGCCTACAAAAGTGGACACGAAATTTGAAAAGATTAATGTCTTTCTGTTGTATTTATATAAAGTATTATCTCCAAAATAAATAAAAACAATAAAAAAGAAAAGAAAAAAGCCGCTCAACAGTGCATCAACAGTGTTATGAAGGGAGCGCTCTTTTCCTCGGTCTCACATTCACATACAGGCATCTAAACACGCACAAACACACCTTTGAAACTTGACAAAAACTCTCGAAAACCTTTACCTTTACTAAAAGAGCCTATAATTTGTTCCAGATGTTTTCTTTCCCTTATTTATTTATTTATTTATTTATTTGTTTGGTGCATGTACTCATGTGCGATCGGAAAACTGTCCCCGCCTCTCCTTTCACTCCGCCCCGAAGCCCCGGCTGGCCCTCTGGCCCCAAAAAAGCCCCGATTTGGCCCGATTAGGCCCCGGAAGTGACAGTGGAAACGCGACTGGCCTTGGCTCGCCCAGGCTCGCTCGCTTTAGGCGCAATAGTGGAAAATGTGAATTTAAACATTGTTTTTATTGTGCTGTTTGAAGGTTTCTCTCAAAAGTGTGATGTGACCATCCCTGTGTGTATTTCCTCACTCAAATCTGAAACTCATTGTTAATTTGTACATATATGGAACATGGCAAGTAGAATGGCAAAGAAATACACTGTTTCCACTTTTGCTGGCATAATAAACTAGATGACGAGTTGGTCACTCTAGGTTGACTCATTTACACTCACCGACCACTTTATTAGGTAAACCTTACTAGTATTGGGTTGGACTTCAGAACTGCCTTCATGGCATAGATTAAACAAGGTACTGGAAATATTCCTCAGAGATCTTAGCATCACACAGTTGCTGCAGAATTGTCGGCTGCACATCCATTATGCAAATCTCCCGATCCACCAAATCCCAAAGGTGCTCTATTGGATTGAGATCTGGTGACTGTGGAGGCCATTTGAGTACAGTGAACTCATTGTCATGTTCAAGAAACCAGTCTTGAGATGATTCAGGCTTTATGACATGGCGCGTTATCCTGCTGGATGTGGTCACAAAGGGTTGGACATGGTCTACAACAAAACTCGGGTAGTCTTTGGTGTTGAAACGATGCTCAATTGGTACTATTGGGCTCAAAGTGTGCCAAGAAAATATATACCATTATATATGATAAGGTATTATATAATATATACCCCATACCATTACACCACCACCACCAGCCTGAACCTTGCATACAAGACGAGATGGATCCATGATTTCATGTTGTTGATGCCAAATTCTGACCCGACCATCTGAATGTTGCTGTTGATATCGAGACTCATCAGAGCAGGCAACATTTTTCAAACTTGTCCAGTTTTGGTGAGCCTGTGTGAATTGTAGCTTCAGTTTCCTGTTCTTAGCTCACAGGAGCGGCACCCGGTGTGGTCTTCTGCTGCTGTAGCCCATCCGCCTCAAGGTTGGACGTGTTGTGTGTTCAGAGATGCTCTTCTGCAGACCTCGGGTGTAACGAGTGATCGTTTGAGTTACTGTTGCCTTTCTATCAGCTGGAACCAGTCTGGCCATTCTCCTCTGACCTCTAGCACCAACAAGGCATTTGTGCCCACAGAACTGCTGGGATATTGCTGGGATATCGCTGGATATTTCCTCTTTGTTACCCCATTCTCTGTAAACCCTAGAGATAGTTGTGTGTAAAAATCCCAGTAGATCAGCAGGGAATTGGGTTGAGGTAAATGGCGGAGGGGTGTCACAGACGAAGGTCGAAAGTAAACAGCAGACGGGGGAGGAGGCCGGTTGAGGAGGGGGATCAGTAAAATCAGGTGCCGGATCTGGATATTCAGGCACAAATTAAGCCCTAATAAAGGGTGTACCTAATAAAGTGGCCGCTGGGTGTATTTTACAATGCACCACTGTCAAGCCTGCTTCAACATTAAACATATTTTATTAGATTGTGAAATTTGAAACACTAGAAGACAAGGATTTTATACTCTGAGTACTTTGGATGTTTTTAAAATGTTTTTTCAGAAGTATTTTTAGGTTTTGTATCATGTTAAAGTGAAAAATCACATTTAATGTTTTTAATGTCAAATTTAAAGTGTTTATTTCTATTGCCTCATCGATTCCTGAACTTGTTGTTGTGTAATATGTTTTATCTATATTGATCTTGTCATGAAATGGACATAAGTTGCTGATGTGGCAATAATCAAACAGTCAATCAAGCTGTTGAAGTCAACACGTTGCAACAGTGCTTGTGTCAGTAGTGTGCATTACTGTCCATCAAACAGGTAATGCTATTATTGCTAACATATCGCAAACTTGTTGATTTAAACATTAGCATCATCTCTAGTCAAGAGAAACCAATCTTTTCATCCAGTGTTTAAGTTAATAAAACACTCTTGACAGCAGCCTTACTTACTGGAATTCCACTACAACCACTGACTTTTCTATTCTTGTCACTGATCCTGAAGAGGAAAGCAGGCTTTTGAACTAAAGCACTTGGAGCTAAAGGACGAGAGACTCAGAAAATATTCCTAAACTTAAAATGCAATTAACCCTGTTTGCATTTGTGTCGTTTTACCACTTTCCTATTTAATGGGATAGTTCATCCAAAAAATGCAGATTTACTCACTGTTTACACACTCGCAGGCGGTTCCAAACCTTTGAGTTTCTTCATTCTGTTGAACATGAAGAAGAAAGCTGAAGACCTGTAAGCGTTGACAAACATTGTTATTCAAGTTTCTATACATTTTTCAGGAGAGGTGAGTCCCAGCCGGAGGGAGGCTGTGAAGAGGAAGACGGCAGAATATCTGATGCGTGCTGAGCTCATTTCTGCACAGCTCAAAGACGGAATGGGACAGAGCTCCACTCAAAGCAGGGTTAGTGTGTTTGAGCCATCCCCTTCACAGTGATTCCCTGTATGATGAAAATATATGTATATTTCATTGAACAGTAGAAGTCTGAATTATTAACCTCCATATATATGTATAATAATATATATTCAAATAATATATATATATATATATATATATATATATATATATATATATATATATATATATAATATAATATTATTAATTAATTAATTAAGTTTATTTATTTATTTATTTATTCCCAATTTCTGTTTAACAAAGAGAAGATTTTTTTTTTCAACACAATTCTAAACATAATTAGTAATGAGTTGATAATGAGTTCATAATGAGTTTTAACTCATTTCTAATAACTGGTTTCGTTTATCTTTGCTATGATGACATTAAATAATATTTGTCTAGATATTGACCTTTTGAGATAGAAATATTTATTTTTTAAGATATTTATCTTAAAATTGTTAAACTTTTTTTTTTTTTTTTAAACTGCTTATATTTAAGCCAACATCAAACAAATAAGACTCTCTCCAGATGAAAAAGTATTAAGGAAATACTGTGAAAAGTTCCTTGCTCTTTTATACATCATTTGGAAAATATTTTGGGGAAAAAATTAGGAGCTTATCATTTTGACTTGTATGTGAAGTTCGACCTTTGGCCTTCGTTGGTTCGGCTAGTTTGGTTTGTTTGTTGCCTCTCATTGTGTTCATGTCAGAAGGACGTCAGATGGTTTCCTGATTCAGCATTGGCCGTCAGCTGAAGAGAGCTCTCTGATTGGTTATTTAACAATAAATCAATGTGCAAGAACAAAAACTGAAACCATTCAAGTGAAGAAGAAACGCAAAGTAGCCAGCTGTCATTTTACTGCTTTTCTCAAATATTTGTGAACGATATGGATTATCAGACATATCTGAATGAGTGAATCATTCCATGGTGACTGACAAAAGAGGCAGAGCGCTAACATGATTAAACCCCACATTTTTGTTTACTATGTTATTGCAGACTCTTTGGTAAAGTGTTTGTGCCTTTTAGTGTTAATCTTTGAAACAGCAGGAAATAAAAACAAAATAATCATGATTAATTCTAGGTTATCCTTTGATAATCACAAACTTTAAGGAGCTTTTAACTTCGATTTAAACATTTTTCAATACTTTTGTATGTAGTGTGGAACTGTAATTATGATTAAATTCTCACAGTGAAGTGGACTGCATATATATATATATATATATATATATATATATATATATATATATATATATATACACACATATATATAGAGTGAGAGAGAGAGAGAGAGAGAGAGAGAGAGACACACAGTTGAAGTCAGAATTATTAGCCCCCTTCAAATTTTTTTCTTTTTTAAAAAATTTCCAAATGATGTTTAACTGAGCAAGGAAATTTTCACAGTATGTCTGATAATATTTTTTCTTCTGGAAAAAATCTTAATTGTTTTATTTCAGCTAGAATAAAAGCAGTTTTACATTTTTTAAACACCATTTTAAGGACAAAATAATTAGCCCCTTTCAGCTATATTTTTTTAGATAATCTACACAACATTTAAATGTCACTTTAAGCTGTATAGAAGTGTCTTGAAAAAAATCTTGTCAAATATTATTTACTGTCAACATGGCAAAGAGAAAATAAATCAGTTATTAGAGATGAGTTATTAAAATTATTATGTTTATAAATATGTTGAACAAATCTTCTCTCCGTTAAACAGAAATTGGGGAAAATATAAACAAGTGGTCTAATAATTCAGGGGGGCTAATAATTCTGACTATTTCTGACTATTTTCTGATATATATATTAGGGCTGCACGATATTGGAAAAAACTGACATTGTGATTTTATATTTTGTTTATTTTTATTTTGTTTTGTTATGGTTATTTTTATTTTATTCTGCTATTTACATATTGCGACATTGAGTAGACTTTCTCCAGATGAAATGAACGTCTCTAATTAGAAATCCTTGATCATTTTAGATTGATTGGGATGATTTTGTAGTTGCATGCATCTGCATGAAATAAAATAAACTAAATCACTAGCATTGACAAATACAGTGGAGCAAACATGCAAATGAAATGCACAGAATTGTATGGTTTTCTGGGACGCTAGCAGGGAAAATAACAATCAACAAAAATCACTGCATGCGTAGTCTACATTGTATAAAAACAATTAATCTCTCTTAAAGTTATAAGCTATATAATTTCTTCGCTGAATGTTTTAAACTGGCATGAAATGCTCACAGACCTTAAAGGGCCATGACACCCCCCACTTTCGGTTAAAGTCTACTTCAGAATTTTTTCAAAAGATGCATGATTAATGGGCGTGGAGCTCCGCGAGCGTCGGGCAGGAGTGGGCGTGGCCAGTAGGGGAGAAGGGGAGTGAATAACTGTTGTTGACAGTTAGCTCACAAAATGAGACACAAACCGTGAGGAGACGCATGAGTTTATAGTTCACAAAGTTAAAATGCAAAAAAATAAACAGTAATTTAATGCCCTGCTACATTTGTTATTGGTAATTTCATATACAGACAACCACATTTTATATTATTATAAAGATAATCGTGTTCATATAAACACTATAAATGAGGATTCTTCCTCGATCCCGGTGTGTAAATTATAGATCTTGAATGCAGACTCAGTGCAGCAGGTCTCCTGACCTGTCTATTTTAACCATTAGCCCTGCTGGTAATCTGGAGGATTTAGGCAAACACAGCAGCACAGTGATGTGTCTGAATGTGAACGAACTCCTGATAAAAGACAGCGTCCGCCATTCTCTAATTCTCGTGCTGCTCTCCCGACAAAAATGCTAGCAGCACACACACAGCTTTGCTGTATGATCGGGAAAAAACATGCAACAAGCCGCGTGGATCATGGAAACAAACACATGCGAGCCTTCATGAACGGCTACTGCGTGCCGTTGGTCTGTGTCTCACAGCTTGCTTGAAACTGGCAGGTCTGCCTTCGGAGAGCTCGTGCTCTCATGAATAATTAAGCAGCCGGCTCTTCTCATAGGATAAGAAAACTCCGCTATGAATAATAATGAGAAACCGACGCGTCATCATTGCAATTGCACTGCGCTACGTCGCCGATTTTGATCCCGCCCCAAAAATCAGTTTAAACCCGGAAGCTGAAATGAGCTGACAAAAGCTCAAAATTATCCAGTTTTCCCCACAATTAAAGCTGACAGGTGCTAACATTGTCTTAACTGATGCTCAACACACACAAATCTGTTAATATACAAAAAAAAAAGTTCTCCAGGGTGTCCTGAACCTTTGTCCAAACACAAATGATAAGCATGTTTGTTAACTTTAGTAAAAATTTGCAGTGAATCCACAAATCATGGATGATGTTTTGAACTGTGGAAAATCGCAACTCGACATTGCAGATCTTGCAATGTGACTATTGCGGACGGGCACTATATTGGCAGTATATTGTGCAGCCCTTATATATAATAGTTCTATAAATACAATTCTTTTGTTTGGTGTCTCTTTAGGCATTGGGATCACAGTGCTGTGGTGGCTCTTGGACTGAACAGACTCACTCCGATGAGCTGAAGCACTACAGAGTGCTGGGTGTTATTGATAAGGTATATATAACAATTGTGCAACTTCATTATGATGCTGCTAATTTGCACAAGGCATTTAACATATTTGTGTTTCAAAAAGAACCGTCCACTCGGGTTTAAAGTTCAGTCTTTATCTCTGCATTCTGCTCACTCTCATACTAAAGACATTAAAACAAGAGCTGCACATGACTGGTTAATGTAATGGGCAGCTAAGTGACATTGGACATGACATTACATTGTGCAGACGGAATGTGATTCTGAGCAGCTTGTATTATTATGTTTAAAATAATTGCTTGTTTTCTGAATCTTTAAGGACAATTTTAGGTTATTTATTCAAGTTTCACTTTAGAAGAATTAATAATGCAATTGAATTATGGTCCTCCACAAGCTCTGGCTTCTTGTAAACTGCAAATCTATTATGTCTCTGTTTTATTTGTCTTCAGGTGCTGTTGGTGATGGATAATAGAACACAGGAAACCTTTATTTTGAAAGTAAGTGGGACACAGAGGTCGCGTTAACCGAATATTTTCCGTCATTGACGGATTTTTTTCAGCCGTGATGGAAAAATCTGAAGGTGATCTGTTGTTTTGCCCCTACTCTTCAGTTTTTTGGTATAGTCCCCATACACGCCGGACACAAGGCGCAACCCTCCTGCTCTTCACTAGCTGAAGTGGCTCTAGTAATTCCGGTCTCCAGTGTGGCAGCAGAACGTGGCTTCAGCCTCCAGAACAAAATTTAAACTATCAGGAGAAGTCGACTTTCTGAGGCAGAGACACAGAATTTAATGACAAGTGCTCTGCATTAAGGCTGATTTATACTTCTGCGTCAAACACCGTGTAACTACACGTCGCAACAACGCGTAGCGCAAGCTCTGTGATTGGTCGGCTTGGTAGCGCTGACGAGTCGGGGCGGGACCCAGAGCCGCGCGAATGGCACGAGCGTTTGTTTACAAGTGTGGAGTCCCATTACGGAGCTCCGGATGGAAAGTTTTGTTTTGAGTTTACCTCATAGTTAAAGTTGTTGCACGTCCGCCGGTTCCTGCCTCAAACTGAGCGAGTTTGAGCCACTTGTACATCCCGGAAGTGTTCAGGAAACGCAAAAAAGAAGCGAAGATACTCGACACAGAGGAAGATTTACACCTCACTGCCAACTAGCGTTTCGGAAATGTTAATGCAGACCAAAAGAGACAGCGCGCAGAAGTATAAATGCACAGCTACGCGCGTTGCATGCGCCGTGGGTTACGCCGGTCACTTGACGCAGAAGTATAAATCAGGCTTCAGTCTCCCCTGATGCGCTTGATTACCCATTTCAGGTCGACGCAGGAGGAAGATATGAGTTTTTGTTAATTTGTCAAATAAATAAATGAATAATTTAGCCTATATGCATGTCGTGCAAGTTCATTATTAAAATATGAATGAAAAAGGCGATTAGAAAATATGCTAATTAAATGACGGTCAATAACAGGTTAAGATGGAATTTTTACAACCCTCTCCATCAAAATGACGGACAATGAGAAAGTCTAACGTGACCTCTGGTGGGACAATAACAAATTATAATACCAAACGGTCACTTTCTATTGTCCCTGAAAGCTGAAACATTGTGCTTGTTTATTTGATTATTAGACTTTAATTTGTTTTATGAGAGTGATTGTTGCGTCGCAGTAGGTAGTGCTTTCGCCTCACAGCAAGAAGGTCGCTGGTTCGAGCCTCTGCTGTAGGGGTGTTACGATTTCGATTTTTAAACGAAATCGATCAAAATTTATGCTCGACTTCGATTATCGAATCAAAAAATAGAATCGTTGATGCTGCCACGCCCCCATGTCGCGTTAGCTTGGCTTGCCAAGCGGGAAAAAAACATGCTTGTTGAAGTGCTTGTTAAACTGCAGAAGCAGGAGACCCGTCGACAGAGCTTAAATCCTCTCCTCTTTCAATGAAGTCGCCGGTGTGGAAGTATTTTGGATTTCCAGTGAGTTATGTTGACAACGTTCGTCACAGATCACTGCCTATTTACGAGTTCCGCAGAAAAAAGTGATTGACAGGTTGTAATTATGTGTGTAACTTACCTTTATTTATTTACTGTATGATTTGTTTATAGGTAAAACAAAGACCATGCAAGTCAGGTAGTTTAAACTGTAGGCTACTAATAATTAATTCTAATTAATACTAATAAATCGAAAATCGAATCGAATCGTGACTTTAGAATCGAAAATGTAATCGAATCGAGGATTTGGAGGATCGTGACACCCTTACTCTGCTGAGTCAGTTAGCATTTCTGTGTGGAGTTTGCATGCTCTCCCTGTGTTCGTGTGGGTTTCCTCTGGGTGCTCCGGTTTCCCCCACAGTCCGAAGACATGCGTTATAATAAGTCTAGTACATAAAGGAGAGCCTGACATGAGATTGCTTGTTCCAAATGAAGTTTATGAACGTTTTATGCTAGGACAATAAAACAGAAGAATATGGAGGAAGTGTCCAATCAGTTTTGTCCATTTAGACCATTTAAAAAGTCTGATATAAGTTTAAAGTTTGCTACGGCCAATTTAGTTAATCCAATTCACCTATAGTGCATGAGTTTGGACTGTGGGGGAAACCGGAGAACCTACAACCCTACTTAATACAATTGTTTTGAGGCCTCTGATATGATTTCCGTGTGTGTGTTCAGGGTTTAAGAAAAAGCAGTTCATGTGGACGCATTAAGAAGACTATTGTACCTCGAACTGTGCCTAACATGGTACAACTGGAGAAGTACATCATCTCAGAGGACTCCATCTTTCTTTTACTGCAATATGCTGAAGGTAAGCTTTTTTTCCCAGTGTTTTAACATTCTGAAATATCTAACACCTGATTGGTTCTTCGTTGAGTGATTGCCGGTGCATACCTTGCACGTGGCTGACATCATTGTGAGCATTTATAATTCAATTCAATTCAATTCAGCTTTATTTGTATAGCGCTTTTACAATGTAGATTGTGTCAAAGCAGCTTCACATAAATGGTCATAATACTTCTGTGTTCTGTGTTTCTCCAGCAATAACACTTTCAAAATGCTTGTAGGTAGTGGCGTTTTTTTGGTAGATAGTGGTGTTAAGTTTCTTTGCTGGTGTTTTGAGTTTACACTGAAAATGCGTGCTATCTACTGTAAAAATAGCTCAAACTCACCAGCAAATGTTCAACTACTTTAATCATGAAGTAAACACAAAATAAAAGTGTCCATCCAGAGCTCCTCTGTGGGACTGGACACTTGTTAAACACTCGTCACCGCTACCAAGCAGACTAATCAGATTTTGCACTCTGCATCATTGCAATGTGTAGTTACTTATTTTGAGAGGTGCGTATCAGGGTCAGGGTATGACGGACCTACTGCGTGCACACAAGGCAGAAGTATAAATTAGCTAAAAAGGGACAGTTCACCAAACAATTACAATTGTCATCATTTACTCACCTGTTACTTAATCCAAACTTTTATGACTGTCTGTCTTCTGTTAAACACAAAGATATTTTGGAGAAAAAAAAACCTGAAACTTGTAACCTTTGACTCCTAAAGTAATAATCCTACTATGAAAGTCAACCTACTATACTCATTAGTGGTCAACAGAGTAATGAAACTCATAACGGTTTGGGACCACTTGAGGAAGACTAAACAGTGGGTAAATGTTCACTTTTGGGTGGCTATTACTGCCTTCAAAACGGTGAAAAGCCTTGGAGTAACGATTGATGACCAACTAAACTTCTCTGACCACATTTCTAGAACTGCTCGATCTTGCAAATTCGCACTCTATAGCATCAGAAAGGTCCGACCCTTCCTATCTGAACATGCAGCTCAACGCCTTGTTCAAGCTCTTGTTCTCTCCAGACTGGACTACTGCAACTCTCTACTAGCCGGGCTTCAAGCTAACTCTATCAAACCTCTTCAGCTGCTTCAGAACGCAGCAGCACGAGTGGTCTTTATGAACCTAAAAGAGCACATGTCACTCCACTGCTCATCCGTTTGCACTGGCTGCCAGTTGCTGCTCGCATCAAATTCAAAGCTCTGATGTTGGCTTACAAAGCGACTTCTGGCTTTGCTCCTTCTTATCTGCTCTCACTTCTGCAGATTTATGTGCCCTCCAGAAACTTGTGTTCTGTGAATGAACGTCGCCTCGTGGTTCCATCCCAAAGAGGGAAGAAATCACTTTCCTGAACTCTCGCATTCAATCTGCCCAGTTGGTGGAATGAACTCCCTAACCGCATCAGAACGGCAGAGTCACTCGCTGTCTTCAAGAAACGACTAAAAACTCAACTATTTAGTCTCCACTTTCTAACTGTATTACACAAAAAAATAAATGACTAATGTTTTGCTTCTTAAACTTTACATACCTGAAACTTGCCTACAGCACTTATTCATTGTTGCTCTTATAGTTGTGTAAATTGCTTCCTTGTCCTCATTTGTAAGTCGCTTTGGATAAAAGTGTCTGCTAAATGACCATTCCTTTAGGTCTGCAGGCAGGTGCAGTAATATTTACTCTTTCTCTCATCAGGTGGTCAACTGTGGACACACATCTCCAAATATTTACATGGCAGCAGTCCAGACGAAAGCGTTAACATGCCTATGATCCAGAAAGTGAACTCTGCAGCTATGCATTCCACCCTGACCCCTGTGCCCACTGGTTCCAGCAGCGCGGATTCTCAGGCCCTAAGCCTCGGGGAGCATCCCTTAACAGCCCAGCAGCCAGACTCTGGTGGCACCTCTGAAGAGGAGTGTACCAACAGCTATTTGACGCTATGCAACGAGTACGAGCAGGAGAAGCTGGAGCCAGAGGAAGACCATAGCTCATTTAATCCTGCGGATGCACAGAAACACACATCTTTAGTGTTAAACACTGATAGCCTGTGCTCTCCGATTTCAATACAGGAACTGAGCTTTTTCACAGAGGAGGAGCAACTAGCTAGCTTTATGGATCAATCCACAGCATCACCTGACAGTCTGAACCAATCATCGCCCTTGGAGCGCTTCCAGAGTGATAGAAATGATGCCTGTACGGCACTGTTACCTTCGGATGCTGATGTCGAGGTCTTAGAGGAGCCCCTGCAGAAGCCACAGGTTGTGTCAGATCTCTGGAGGGCTGATGGGGATCAGTGCTCAAACGAGTTGGTGCCAGTTATTTCCTTTAAAGAGGCTGTACAGGAGGATGCCACTGTGAGCTGCGCTGTTGAGGGACAACCGCCTGATCTTTTGGTCAATCTTCCGGTGCTCGAAGCGGACACGGTTGAAACAGTAGAAGAAGAGCTTATCGCTTTCAATGCAGTGGCCAAAACTTCTCCTACATTTGGTGGGCCGGATGTCCTACAAGGAGGAGAAAAGGCAGAGTTGGAGCTGCCCATTGATTTGACAACCCTTCCTCTTTACAGACCATCAGCAGCACCCTTTGGAAAAGACTTGATTCCTTCTTCCCCCATGCTGGATGCATCTATTTCTAAAACTCAGACAGGGTGCGTTGAACATGAAGATTTGGGGTTGGGGTTTGAAGGCACTTCAGGAGAGCAGGAGGTTGAGGAAGTGTCGAAGTTGTTTCAAGAACTGGATAAGTTGGCTGCAGT